>NW_024412452.1:17109312-17179328 GCF_014898765.1 Herpailurus yagouaroundi
ACACACACACACACACACACACACACACACACACACACACACACACAATGGAGTATTACTCAGCAATCAAAAAGAATGAAATCTTGCCATTTGCAACTATGTGGATGGAACTGGAGGAATTATGCTAAGTGAAATTAGTTGGTCAGAGAAAGACAAAAATCATATGACTTCACTCACATGAGGACTTTAAGAGACAAAACAGATGAACATAAGGGAAGGGAAACAAAAATAATATAATAACAGGGAGGGGGACAAAACATAAGAGACTCTTAAATATGGAGAACAAACAGAGGGTTACGAGAGGGGTTGTGGCAGGGGGGTAGGCTAAATGGGTATGGGACATTAAGGAATCTACTCCTGAAATTGTTGCGTTACATGCTAATTTGAATGTAAATTTTAAAAAAAGTAAAATTAAAAAAAGAAAGATATCTATGATAGTTATTGTTTTATTTGGGGTTTCTTTATATAACTTTTACATTTTCCTAAAAAATATTCATTTTTCTAAGTCTATAATCCACTACTATAAGTTATTAACAGTATTTTCTTAAATCTCTATTATATCCATTGAAACTATTCTTTTGATTATCTAGCTCTTTTTATCTTTCTTTTTTTTAGCAGGGACTTGACAGAGTTTTGTAGGTACCACTGAGCTTGACTCCTCCCTCTGATAAATCATTCAATTTTGATGATCTCTTTTATTTCCAGTTTCATTAATTTCTGTTCTTTATTATATCATTCAATCTACTTTCTTTAAAAGGTTTACTCTGTTATTCTTTATTGAGCTTTCAGAGTTGATTGCTTACCTTACATATTTTCAATACATCTTGGTGGCTACTATTTTTAAAGTTCTAAATTCATCTCTAATACAAATACTGCCATGACCCACAAATGTCACATTATGAAACTTGGCTTATCCCTCATATATGTTATTACTGCCATTATAATTGCCCTTTAAAATATGATTTTTCATTGTTGCTATTTTTATTTTGCTATATTGATATGATTTCTATTTTAATTTCACTGATAGGAGAACATGACCCACTGACATAAATTCCTTAAAATTTCTTGAGTTCCTTAGAAATCCAGAATGTAGTCGGTTTTTGTAAATGTTTGATGTGTAATTGAAAATAATGCATATTCTCTATTTGTTGGGCATAAGTTTGTTTAAACTTTCTATATTCATGTTAATACTGCATATTCAATAGATGAGTATATGAAAAAATATTCAGACATCTACAATTGTAGATTTACAAAATTTCTCTATTTCTGTTAGTTTTGCTTCTTATATTTTAAGACTGTGTTGTTAAGTAACAGAAATTCATGATTATTATGACTTCTTGGTGGACTATTCCTTTTATTTTCTGCAGGGTTCATAATTACATCTAGTAGTGTTTTCTTAAAATTCTACTATTAATATTACTATACAAGATTTCTTTTGGTATTTGCCTAATATATACTTTTCCCCATCTATTTTCAACTTCAGGTTTCTTACATCTGAATACTGCTTTTTTTTTTCCATTTGATTTTTATTCCAAGCTCATGCATAACTCCAAAATTTTCTAAAACCTTTATCCTTCCCAAACACACATATTTTAGCTTGCTGAACTACCTAGTGAAGTAACTTCCACATTTCACTGTTGTCCAGCTTTCTACTTTGACCAGTTTTAAACATACACACACAAAATGAGCTCTAGTCAACAGTTAAATAAATTTACCAATATACTTTATCAATTTCTGTATTTTTCAGTATTTCTCCAATCCTATGGCTTTCCTCTGGTGTACTCTTTGTCTTGCTAAAGCACAACCATTAATATTCTATGAGTATCAAATTTTCTTAGTGTTAGTATGTGTGAAATGTCCTGGTCTTGTTTTCACTTTGAATATTTCAGCTGTATATAATATTATAGACTGACGGATATTTTCCCTGAGCACTCTGAATACAATAGGTATACTCTGGCATCTAATTTTCCTGATGAGAAAAGTTCCTTTAGTCTAATTATCCTTCCTTTAAATTTACTATTTCTCCTGTTCCTCATAGTTTCTAAACTTTTCTTTAAATTCTTGATGTTCTGCATATTCAGCAGGTTGTGGGTTTATAAACCTAGATGTGGGTTTGTATTTATTTATGCAGTTCAATTCTTGGAGTATATTTTGCTCTGAGTATGGTCTTTTATTCAGCACTGAAACTTACAGCTTTTATTTCTTCCAACATTGCTTCTCTGCCACTCCTTCCATTCTCTTCTTCTGGAAATCTGATTAGAGGTATGTTAAATTTCTCCATTCCTCCTTTGCCTCTCTTCTCTGCTTTAATATTCTTAACTTTATAGTTTTTGCTACATCCTGAGTGATCACCCCTGTATTGACTTCCAATACACTAATTCTCCCATCATCTGTCTTATCTGGAGTTTATCTCATCTACTGAGTGTCTTACTCAGATGCTGATATTCTTCCTTGCAAGATTTACATCTAATGTTGAAATTAATTCTTTTTTACATTTAACCTTTTTGGTTTTGTTTCTGCCTATTCTTTTTATAGAATATCTTATTCTCTTTACAGCTGTTATTTCTTCCCTAGTTAATGTGAGCTCTCTAAAATTTTTAAAGAAGCATTCTGGCTATCATATAATGTTAACTTTATTTGAATTATTAATTCTCTGATTGTTTTGTTTTGTTGGATATCTTCTTTAGTCTTTAGTTTCTTGGTAAGATTTGAAATTTAGGTTCTGTGACTTATCACTGAGAGGATTTTTGTAATTGCTTTGTATGTACTCCTCTCCTCTGATTTTACCCCTCTCTGTGTTTACCCACATCTAGCCTCCTATGATCTCAGTCCAGAACCTGGCATGACAAAAGCAGTTTGAGGTCCCTGCCACTCAGTAAATTAGGGGCATCACAGACACAAACATCAGCCAAAAGCTACTTGATTTAGGTCAGGATCTTAAGACTTTAAGTGCCCGGTCTTTCCTAGGTTTATAGATCCTTTCAAAGCACAGTCTTACAAGCTGCTGGCAGCATTTTTTTAATGCCTTCTCTCACAAATGGTTGTTGGAAAAGAAGGAACCATACCTTGCCTACAGCTTCAAGCAGTAAGCCTGATCCAAACCCGATCCTTCCACTGAACACTTTCAGTCTTGTTGGAGGCAAACTCCCAGCCACCACTACTTACTTGCTCAGCATACAGCACAGCAGGCGTGGACTTCATCCAGACCTACACACCACCCTAGGTATCTGTTCTATCTCTGATCCACAAGATTGTCTTGTTTTTGAAATTAGCTTTTGCCTTTGTCTTTTATAGTTTATATATAGTAGTTATGTATGTATATATAATGGTTGGATGGGTCAAAGAATTAATGTATTCTGCCATTTTGGCCTAAGGTCCCACTTCATGTTACAGCCCTCTACAAACTAGGCAACATGAGGGCAGGACACCTAGCTGGCTATTACAGCCTTCACGATTACAGCCCTCATAGTTGGTATTCAATTAAAGATGTATTGAATAAATGAATGAATACAAATAATTTTCCTAGAAAGACAGGCCATCAGTGTTCTCCTTAGACTATACGCACTTGAGGGCAGAACCCATGTCTGATCTAGCATATTGTCTAGTGTAGTACCCTGCATATTGTAAATGGTCCATAAATATTTTAAAGGGCCAATACATTTCTTCTGTTGACTTGCCATACAGCAAAAAGAAGTAATCTCTAGGTACATGCAGTGTTGCTTTAAAGGATTAAAATCATCTTTTGAGTTGTGTTATAAGATGTTGATTCTTCCTTGTAAACTTTACTTTTTTAAAAAAAATTAATGCTTCTTAATGAAAAACATTTCATCTAAGAGTAGAAAGGGTCAGACAGAAGTGGGATATTTTCACTAGAATTTAAAAGTGGGACATGTCTGACTTTAATTAATCAAGAAATCAAACGAAAGACCTCTTCCTGCTATCTTACAACAGTATCAGGGACCAAATGCAGAGAGAATGCTAAGTGAACACAATTCCTCTAGCTGAAATAACATTTTTCATACCACACACTAAAGGACAAGGGGACAAAGAAAATGTCCTTGTTGATTAATTACCTTTGGAACCAGGCCCAGCATGAGGAAAGAGTATAGCCTAGTAATAAAGCTACAGGTCTACTCTTTGTCCCCTCTGCCCTCCCAAGAAACAATTCTCTGGTTTTCTGAGAAACAAATGCACTAAGGTACTTTAAACCATGAAATCCAGAAAGAAAAGATGTTTCCATTATTTTCAAAATGAATTCACATCCTTCCAATCGACTACCATATATTTCCACACATTTTGAGCACCTATTATAGACCAGGTACTCTGGTTATTCCAGATAGTTAGAAAACAATCCAGTGAGGGGAATGAGCCACCCTCAGACACACACTTCCATACAGGTGATACCTTAATATGTGCTGCAGCCAAGTAAGGAAGGGAAGAATGGATATGGAGGAGGACTTCATGAGGAGAAAAGAAATTCAAAAGGTCTTCATGGTCAGGTAAGATTGCTGTGGGAGACATTTCACATCTCAGGACCTTAATGTGCTCATCTGTCAAGTGAAGGATTTGGGTTAGACAATTTTATTCAGATTCTTCCAAGTTGAAACATTAACTACCAGTTCTCTTCTTTATTCTTCACAACAACTGACATGATACCTTTCAATAGGCCATTGATAACCTACTAAACAATGCCTACTGTCTAGAAACTTCTTTAGAACAGAGTGAGAAACTTCAGAGACATTTCCCTCCAAAGAGAAACATCTCTCCTTCTTCACCAGGTCTCCCTCCTAGAAGTGAAGCTTAGAAGACTGAGAGAAAAGCAGATTACCCAGAGCTCCCTAATGCACTACAAATGGGATCCCAAGGGGGCTGATGAAGGAAAGTAAGTCAGTATGGAAGTACACTTTCAAATATGCAGGTTCATCACCTGCTTCATATCTCTGACTCTGATGTGGCTGCATGGAAGGTGCCATCTGAAGAAAAAATGGCATTCAAGATTGACAACTGATTAATACACAAGCTTGATTATATGCAAATCATCACTTTCTGTTGACTTAATTGCGATCTGATGTAACATGTATAATTAACACATGTATTTAAAATAAATGTATATCTAATTGATATGCATATTTATAAAATGAATATTTACATTTATATGTTGTCTTTTTTTTAATTGGGGGTGAATTTCCTTCCCACAGAAGTGAGAGGTTAGGGAGTCCCATCATGAACTAAGACATAAAACAGAAACAAGGAAAGAGAACTTGCCTTCGATATGTGTAGTAGAGAAAGCAATGAACTAGCCACCAGAAAGCCTGATTCTAGGCATGGCCATGCCGTATGACTTTTAACCTCTGGGCCTGTTTCTATATCTGTGAAAGGAGAGATTGGACAGACAATTTCTAAGTCACCTTCTGGCTCTACAATTCTATTAAATACATAGACCCACTCCAACCTTCAATTCCCTCTATCAGAATGACTGGACTCCAACCACTGATAGCCCAGAGTCTTTTTGATGGCAATTATTATACCTAAAAATTATACTCAGAAGATTCCAGATGCACTATGGAGCCCAAGGTGCCCCATCCATGCTCACAACACTCAGTGAGCAGCAAGTCCTAAGAACAGACCATATATAAACATATATCTGTGGTAAAAGGAAATGAAGAGTTCACCAGCAGAGGGCAGAACCCTCAGGGAGTAGGACCCAGGAAATAGAAAAGGAGCAACTGAATAAGTCATAGGCATTGTCCTAGAAACACCAAGTAGATGGGGTCTTTGATGAGTGCCTCTATGAAAAACAGCTTTTAAAAAATATAGTGGGAGAATGTATAAGACTCATGCCATTTGGCAGACAAAAATACACAGGAAAAAAAATGAACTCAGCTTTCATCATTAGTGTAAGTAAAGTCTCAGCCTTTCACAAATGAAGTGACTTATTATAAAATATTGTATGGGCCAAATGATTTGGAAGATAGCACTCCCAAAAAAGTTCTCAGTATACTATGGTTCTGGATATTTCTTGACAACGAGGTGGAATGAAAAAAGCAAAAAGACTTGGGTGTACCTCTCTGTTCCACTCCTGGCTAGATAGCAATTTTGAATAGTTGCCTTTTTCCTTCCTGAAGGAAGGTCTTCCCTTCTTCAATTGCTTTTATTTCTGGAAAATATAATCCAGCCCTCCATTAAGCAAATGCATCAAAAAAACAGTCCCAGATTCAATGCCAGAATTCCAGATGCAAATAAGACATGGTATCGAAGGAAACAGTGGAATACACAACCAACTACAATGCAAAGAGAAAAGAACTACCTTAGCACTATGGATTGTGCTTAGGGGGAAAGCAAAAGAAACTGGTTAACTTACCTGTGGAGGAGCTGTTTAGAAAGTTGGGTCTTGAAGAAGGAGCAACTTGTCAAAGAAGGTAAGGGGAAATGTGTGAATATTTTTTATCTTCTTAACGTCAGTGGTCTGCCCATGATGCTTCTACAACTGAGCAGCAGACATTCCCTCTGCTTCTGCATGTATCCGGAAAACTAACTGTGCTGGGTGCCTCTGAACCAGCCCTCTTTGCACATCACACATTTACTTTGATCCGTGGCCCAGCCCTTTTCTTGCTTGCTGAAATACATCAGACTCATTAGGTATAGAGAGACTCTTTTCATGACAAATGCTTACACACAATGAAAGCTGCATTTTACCCACAAAGCCAGGCAACACTTAGGTCACTGTCTGTGTTAGGGAAACGAGGCTTACAAATCAAAAGAACCTTAATAACAAATTTGTTGATCAGTTGAAATCTAGAAGTTACCAATTGACATGACCTCCAGAAAAGGACTGCACACAAGCTCATACGCACACATGCGTGTGCACACACAGAGCAGTTTACTGTATGTTTCAACACATGCATTTCATATGGGTAACAGTGCCTTTTGCAAGCAGATGGGAGAGAAGAGACTTTAAAAGATGGACTCCTATTGTTCCACCAAACAACTTAAAACTGATCGAAGCCCCAGAGGAGAGAAAAACAAAGCCAGGTCTCTGAGGCTTTCTGTCTACCCTTTCAGAAAATCGTTGGCGTCCCAGGCAATACTTAGAAAAGTATTAAAATTTGAGCAACACTGGTTTATTTGTTTATATGCATCCCCATAGAATCCCCCACAACATCTACAGAAGCTTCAAAGGCTCCACAATGAGACACGTCAGGATGTGGGGAGAGGGAGAGAAAAAGACACTCTCAAGCGCTCAGAGACCCAGCCCAGGCATGCAGGCTCTTAGGCATCTGGTTATCCCAACCTGACACCGCGCCTGCAATTTCAGACTGTTTAATTAATTCTGATAATACCACATCGCAGGTGCTGCAGGAAGTATGTTAATTTAAGATCACATCTTACCAATTCCCACAGGTTTCATTCGAACCTAATAAATGAAATAATCTCCACTGTAAGCTCCTTGCTTACCTAATTAGGCATAGGGCGATGAAGCAGTCACACTTGAGGTACACATCAGTGCCACTGGTCACCTTCAAATGCATAACCATGACCTGCCTATGGGCTCCTTCCCCGGGCTTCTATCATACACACATCAAAGCCAAGCAAATAAGGGACCACACTGCCCTTTCTATACCAGCAAGCTTGTTTTTTTCTTCTGTTTCTTGTCTTTTTAAATCCGTCTACCGTGCTGAATTCTGTGAAATCTCGCCATGTTTAAACTAAACTTTAGTTCTAATTTCATATTAACAAATTTAAGTTAACAAAAATCCTAACAAATTAACAAATCTCAGTTAACAAATACCCTAAATCAGATTATTTTTAACCAACGGGTTGTTTCTAACCAATTGGCTCTTTCCACATTGATGATTCATTAAAGGGAACTGTCTAGTCCTATCTGAACCATCAGCAACATAAATGTCATTACACCTCCCCCATCTCTCCCTCCCCACATACCCACACACTTTCAGAAACTAGCCTTCTGTTATGACACAGGTATAAAACTGCCTAGAATGCTCTCATCTCCAGCCCGCACATGGCTCAGCTTTTACTTCCTTTATGTCCACACTCAAGAGTTACCCCATCATCAAGGCCTTTCCTGACCATCCAAATAAAAGAGCAACTCCATCCTTACAGGTGCACCCTGGCCTCCCTACACAAAATGAAGATTTGGCTACTACAATACCTGGCTGATTTCAACAGTATAAATCAATAGCTACTAACCCTGCTTGTTAGGCTCACCTGGGAGCTTTACAGCCAATGTCCAGACCCTATTGCCACTAACACATCTGGAGTGGGCTCCAGACTTCAGTATTTGTCAACAATCTCTCTTAGGTAAGGGTTGAGAACCACTGCTGCACAGAGTCAAACGGACTCAGTGTGACCTGAGGAGTCATTTAATGGGAATGGTCTATTTTGAGCATCTACATGATCAAATAGATCAACTATTTCCCTAATTCTCAATATATTGAGACAAAAATTATTTCACTTTGGTCTATATAGATCCCAGTTTCAGAGCACCTAAATTGAAAGAATTGATCTTAATTCCTGGTTCCTAGCCTAGCTTCCCAGTGGCCAGTGAACAGTAGTGACATCTGGTATTTTCCTTTGTCCCAATGTTAAAACTCACTAGACTGAATAAACTGAGACAAGATATAAAAATATGGCCTCCAGCCCTCAGCTGGGTCATGCAGATGAAATACAGAAAGGAAAAAGTTGAATTAATGACTCTCTGGGTACCCTCAAGGTTCTGAAGTGCTACTTTCTCTCAACTGCTGAGACCTGGCTCTCTCCTGCTTGGCTCAAACTGATTCTCCCTACTCCTTCCCCTAACATGCCTCACCTGGGATCTGACAGAGACAGTCAGCCTTGACTAGGTGCAGAAACCCAAACACCGGTTTCTCTACTGAGAAAAAGATGTTCAGAGTGGCCGCACCTACAGCATCCCTCTCAGTTGCCACCTCCTAGAGGGTGTGGAGCTGGACCCCAGCATGGCCCTGTTTCCACAGTGTGTACAGAAACACCGTGCTGGACTCGTCCAGCTCTCAAGTTTCTAGATTCAGTCGTCTTCTCCCGTTTTCTATTTTCTGAGCTTGGCTTTGAACAAAAGTTGAACAAATCTCCAAACCTCAGAGGAGAAACCTAGAAAACACTGCCAGGTTTTTCTAACCCCTGCTTGAAATAATCAAACCCCCAGCGTATGCCCAAACTCAGCCAATGCTGGCTCGGCTGCCAGCCCCAGCCTTGCTAAAAAATTCATAAACCACAGAACAGCTGGGCCACAGTCTGCTTTCAGAGCAAAGCATCCACTATCAGGTTTTCATCTAGGCACAACTGAAGAACTGAGTATTTATTCCTGACAGAGACTTGAAAGAGCAAATCTTACTGGCTGTCTGCTTAGAGTCACATGAGGACAGATTTGATGGGAATCCCATGCATATTCCAACTAGATAAAAGATATTATTCATTCCTAAAATGTCTTCAGAGACTCCATTAATGGAGAAATTCCAAGTGACAGAAATAACCAAAAAAAAAAAAAATCCCCTAATATCTACATACAACTGCATTAGAATGGATCACGGGAAGGAATGCTTAATATTTAGGCCCTCCCTAAAATCATATTTCTTTCCTTTTCATCATAAAAGATGAGAACTGGCTGGGGAAGTGACAGGGAAGGAGGTGCCCCCTGGAAAACATATGGGACCAGTTAAATGCTCCTTTTCCCTAACAGGAGAGATTTCATTAGGAAGTTGCCATATTTTGACAATTTCTATGGAGACTTGTCCTCCCATGAATTTCCTCAATTGTGACAGGCTGTGGTAAATGTAAAAGATATCTTGTTGTTATGTCATCAATATTCTATGCGTGGGCAATATGCAGCTTAAATAGATACTTAAAAAATTTTTTTAACTTTATCATTTCTACTAAGACCATACCTAAGGAAGAAGGTGGAGAAGCCAAACCCCTAAAATCTTGTGCCCAATCTCATGCGAAGCCCAAACAGAGATTTTCAGATTCAAGAAAACGATTTTTCTGAACCATTTTCTGATTTGTTTTACAATGAAAGTGAGTTTTTGTGCACTCGCACTAATCACATGTCTCTGTTAACCAGCAGATCTATATATACATCTGTAATGCAACAATAACTGCTCATCATGGTGCTCTTAAGGTCCTATAAGACTCTTCATAGTCGTAACAACAATAAAATAATGTTTTATGCTTTTGATTGTGTTCTCGGCCTTTGAAAACAAATTATTTAGCAATAATATACATAATGCTAAGTTAATTTGCCTTTAATTCCATTTTCCTTATATGCTAAATAATCAGAGAGGAAGGGAGGGAGAAAGGGTGAGGAGGGAAGGAAGGACTTTACTACAGCCTAGAAATGTACTGCCTGCCTTAGGTAAACTGACTCCAGGGAAAGCTGGTTAATTTATGGATCAAAGGTTCTACCCCCCATTTTCACATTTCTAATAGCCCACATAAATTCATTACTTTCACAGTTTCTAGAACACCAATATAAATAAAAGATGAAACAAGCAGGGCACAAGTTTTAATGCCACAGATAATGCTTTGCATTTGTATCAGACTTTCATGTTTCAAAACATCTTCACAAACGCTACTTTGAGTCCTCATAATCCTGTGAGATAGATGTGGCAGGTAAATCATTGCCATTTTCAGATGAGGCAGAGATCAAGAGAAGTTAAATGCTTCCCTCAAGTCACATGGTTGGGCTGAGATGGGACAAGAAATGGACCAAAGAATCTTTTCATCTCAGCAGTCTTCTACATCCTGAGGAAGTTCTCATGTTAATTAGAGAATATGCCCTCTGGCTAGGAATAAAAAGAATGGTTGGGCACCTCTGAGAAGTCTAGGCACATATAACCCTAGAACCCTAGGCACACATAAAGCTGACCAATTTTCCAGAATTAGGGTAATATCACTACCGTGCTTAGCTCTCAAGACATCGCTCTTGCTCTTTCACCATATTCCCAAATTCTTCCATGAAATGTTCCCAGTTATTCTAGTCCAGTCACGTCTCCCTCCGATGAGCTCTTACAGTTTGTACCTTTCATGGCACTTGTCACATCTCTCACCTGGCTATCTTGAATTTTACTTTAACCCCTTGAATTGCCATTTTATGTAATTACACTTATGCCCACAAATAGACTGCGCTTCCTTCAGCACAGAGAAGACATGGAGTGGACCTCTGCTGTTGATAGCACATAACTGATTACTTCCATCTTAACATCCAAGCCCCCTGTCCTGTTAATTGCACCCCCTGTGGACAATCACCACTTGCCACCCTCAGTCCCTATGGCCTGAGACAGTCGAAACCTTCTTCCTACCCCAGGAATGGACACACAATCAAACCAACCAATGAGAATCAATTCTGAGATTTTTGAAGATGGAAAGGAGAAGCCTGATTTCTGCTGAGACTGCCAACAGGGAGGATGATATAAGTCTGGAGGTATGGGGAGGCCCATGTGGAACCTGAGTCTGAATCCAGGATAGAAAAGGTAGAACCAAGGGATGAGCGTTTCTAGGTCCTGATTAAAACATCTGAGTCACTGGATCCAACTCCTGGACTTTTTTGGGTACATGAACTATGTGTTTCCTTTGTTGTTAAGTCAGTTGGAATTGGGTTTAATTAGGGTCACCTCATTTTTTATAGAAGAGTCTTTGGAGGGCAATTTGATTAGGAAAGAGACTATGGAATTTTCTGGGAACTAAGGTTGCATATTAATCTTTTAATACAGAATAAAAATGGACTTTTATGATGTTTCTAATAAAACTTTACAAAAGGTTGAGAAACGTCCTCCTGTCCACAGAAAAGGCAAAAAATAATTATATAAAATTATGTTAATATTAGTTATTAAAATCATTATTATTACTGTTCATCAATTCTTACATACACATTATTCTCACATTTTAACATCCCTCAAATCAGAATGTGTGATATAATCAGTGTGATCATGTAATCTCTGGGCTTGAATTAAAGTTGAATTCTTCCAGAGAGAATTTGCATTTGTTTCTGCTAGTTAGTCATCTGAACCTACCTGAAATTACTTTCTTTGCTTGAGTTACTGGACCACACCACTAGTGTGAATTCAGACTGCAGACCTACGTCCCAGCTTCTGGCTCAAATTCTCAGACAGATTTGGGTTTTCTTCCTTCTTCAGAGGCCCAAGGCAGAGACATGCAGGTTTCCCTGCTGGCCCTTCTGGAGAGTTTCTTTTTACCCTTTCACCAAGTGAGTAGCTCTTTGGTATCCTGCCTTTATGTAAAGGTTTCCCATTAGACTTCCTATCTTGGATACTTTTTCTTTATGCAAGTGATATATAAATAATAGTGCTTTTTACAATAGATGATATCTTGACTTTGATGAATTATGATATTATGTATTACAACTGGCCTGAGAAAGCAATGATGATTATGAAGTTAAAATAAGGAGAAATCTTTTGAATTACCTACCTGATGCTTCTACTGGGTGTCTTTTTCTGACTGGGAACCAGAGTCTGAACTAATACTGTGTTGTAAACACAACACAGTTGTAAACTTCACTGAGTTTTGAATAAGGCCAGGAAAGGGGCCCCCCTTTCAGAAAAGGCCAATTAAATATCCCTCCATATTGAGTCACACCACTGGGAACATGAGGACCCACATGTCTGGAGTCACATGTTGCAATTAAAATGGTTTTCTGCCATTTCTTTGAACTTGACTAGATGCTCAGGTAGTCTTCTGAGCACCCACTTTGGTAACAGTGTTTCAAGCCCCAAATGAGATTTCTTTTCACTCACTTGAACTTCCAGAAATGCCACAAAATTACTCTCCAGTATTACAGAAAATGATTCCAGAGAAGGTTGAACAAGATGCAACCTTTCACCTTTTAACTCTATTACTGCTGAGGTGAAACCTTTGTTAAATCCAGATTTATAACCCTTCTCGGTTCATATTGCCTAGTGATTCCGCACAGAGCCTGCATTTGTTGCCAGAAAGAAAACATTTGCTCAGTGAATTCTCTTGGTCTTTATCTCCTTTCTCTTGAGGATTGTTAGAAAATAGAGCATTGACTCCTGGTCTCTTTCTCTCTCTTTCCCCTCAGAGCCTCTTGCTGTATAACAAGATTGTTAAAGACAAATTGCTAACCATCCCTCTCACACACACACCTCATTAAATGGGTTGCACAATTTTCTTTCATTCTTTCTCCAGGGTTGCTGTAGGAATATAGCCATTTATAATAACTGCCACTGTTGAGTGTAACTGCCAGGCTCAGGTGAGAGTGTGTATACGCTCTTTGTTTTGCAAAAGGCTTTCTTTCAGGTACAAGTAATTTAGTTCTGTTTCCTTAGGTGAATGACTGGCATATTAGAAGACCTTAGGTCACCAGGGGTTCATGCTGGTTCTTAATGAATTCTGTTGAAATTTCAGGAACTACAAGAGAGACTTCTGAATGGGCACATCTTATAGCTGATTTGCCATTATCAACCTCATCTTCAGGATTCTTAAAAAGCAAATGTAAAAGGCTAAGAGTAGACCTCCCTACCATATCAGCTCAATCAATTAAAATCCCAAGTTTGGATTTCTTGTGGGGAATCTAACAGAAAATTCAAAGAGAGTACATATGTTGGACAAGGCACATGCCTACAAGTCAGATCACCAGTGAGACTGAGTTCTACTGTTCTCCTTTTTATAGCATTTGATCCTCAGTTTCTCCATCTATGAAATGAACATGAAAATACCCTCCAATCTACCTAACAAAAACCCTAAAACTATTCCAAATAATAATTTACATAGAAGTGCTCTGAAAAGTATAAAAGCTGGGGTGCCTGGGTGGCTCAGTCAGTTGAGCATCTGAATCTTGATTTCAGCTCGGGTCATGATCCCAGGGTCATGGGATCAAGCCCACATCAGGCTCTGCACTGAACATGGAGCCTGCTTAAGATTATCTCTCTACTCCCATCCCTCTCCCCAACTCACTCTCTCTTTAAAAAAAAGGGGACTAGAGATATTGATGTCCAAATCTTCACACTGATGCTCAGTCAGTTGAGCATCCAACTTTTGATTTCGTATCAGGTCATGATCTCAGGGTTGTGAGAATGAGTCCCGTTGGGCTCCATGCTGGGCATGGAGCCTGTTTGAGATGTGTGTGTGTTTCTCTCTCTCTCTCTCTCTCTCTCTCTCCCCCCCCCCTTCTTCCTGACTTGCTCTCTCTCAAAAAATAATAGAAATGAAAAATGCAAAGCAGCAAATATGTGGAAGGTATTATTATACACACATTAATGGGCTTTCACAATTAAGTACACAGCATTTTCTACAGGACTTGAAGAGCTTACTGGGGGAACAGATACAAAAAGAACAGGAAAGAAAGAGGGCCAGTAGCAATGTGCTTTCTGGGAATCTCATGGGCTCCAGAACCCAGTTCTGAACATCACAGCCTGTAATGTTCAGCACCCTCTGTGGAGCTGAAAGCCTAGAAAAAATATCAGGTCATCAGTTGAGCCACCTGCCAGGAAGGTCATGGAACTGAAAACAGTAACTAGTTTATGAGAGTGAATAACCTCAAAACCCAAACATGGTAAATGCAAGGACTCTGGCTGATGAACACTACATTAAGATAACAAGGAGGAAAGCCAAACTTCTCAAGGCTCAGACCAGTAACTGAGGCCTTTTGCCACATGTGGCCCTGCTCACTGGCCAGTACTGAAGCCCTTCATTCAGCCATCTCAGCTCCATCCTGTGCCTGAGCCAGTATCCCCATGTCTGACAGCAATTTGGGAGCCCTGGCTGACCAGCTGATGAGGCTGGAGCTGGTGGTGTTGACCTGGAGTCCCAAGCAACCACATATTCACCTGTTGCAGCTCTCCCAAAATCTCATCAAAACTGACCTTCATATGAGTACTGCTGAAGCCATGCAATGGACCTAAGCCAACCAAAGCCAAGTTTGCTACATTCTTTGGATATTAAGCTCAGCCTACAGCCTGTTAGTTCCCTTGGTGGAGCTTGCCTTTTCCCAGCCCACTGCCCCTGTCTTCCTCAATTCACCAATACGATGCCCTTGTCTCACTACCAGCACAGTCTGGGCTTGGAGAAGCCATAATAACTCCTCTAGGACAACATAATTTTGTAAGCAACTGTATTATGGTAGAAAAAACACCACTCTTAGAGTCAGAAAGCCTGTGTTCAATTCTCAAACCCCACCATTTATAAATTGGTGGGAATCCAGGCAAGTACCCCTCCAAACTTCATTTTCTTTCCTTGAAAAAAGTGGAACAATACCTCAAATTGAGTGAATATGTTTGAAAACTCTACATAAACTGTAACATGCTATAAAACTTAGGAAACTTTTTTCAGTTGTCCGGAAGTAAAATACATATAATTTGTATTATTGGAATCTAAGCTATCAATAAAAGATTTGTTAAATGAATATTTGAATAAATAAAACCCAAATTTCACCCTTTTGTTGAAATAAAATCTATAAATGGGATTGAAATTTCTGTTAACCTTATAAGAGAGCTCTCTATAGATCTAAGATCCTAAAAGTGACCAAACTTTTTTAATAAAAACTTTCTTACATACTATAGTAACCGTCTCTTCCTCTAAATCTGTACTGTCGACACCTACTGTCAGCCCCTGCGACTCTGTGATCTATTTTTATGGCAATTACCTCCTAACTGCTCTCCCTGACTCTGATTGGCATTGATGAGGCCCATAGGCAGAGGAGGCCACCAGGGTTGTGAGCTGCAATAAACCAGAGTAATAGAAGGACAATCTGGTCAGGGCTGAAAGCCAGCCAAAGAAGTGCCCAGAAAAGGAATGCCAAGTCAGGAGGCTAAAATCAGGCTGGGCAAGGAGATAACCAAGTACATCAGAACTGAGGGAGCAATTACAATGGGAGGGGAAGTCAGGATGCAAATGTTCAACATGCAGAACATAGAACTGATGGCTGTGGGGGGCTGAGACAGAACATACAGTATCAGTTTTACAGTCCTAGTCATGAGACAATGTCACATCTTCAGTATGATGCTTTTGATGACCTTCAGTCTACCTTTCCCCAGGGCAAAAACTGTCTGCCTTTTGCAGCAGGTGAACGAACAGCCCTCTGACATCACCAGCCTCTCTAATCTACAGTTTGTCCTTTGTTCAATTCACACACTTAGGTCTTTAAAATCCCCTTTTGCACTAAACTTTCAATATCTTGTCCTGGCCCCTTATACAAATTCCCCTCTCCCGACCTTAGTGCTGAAGGTTTCCACATCTGGCCCCAAATGACCTACCCATCAGCCCTTATTCCACCTTGCCACAATCCTATGTCTTTGCTTTCAAGTATTTGTTCCCCAAATCATCTCACTCCTTCCCCATTTCCATGCTTTTCTCAGACCATTCCTCCCATCTAGAAAACCACTGCCCCTCTCTCCACTTCTCCAGATTCTATACTAGATTCTTCAAGACACAACACAAAGCTCTCCTTCCCCAAGAAGCATGCCAGGATTCCTGTGCCTACAATTGTTGGCTCTCTTCTGAACCCCTATAGCCAGAGCCCTCTGTTAGCAGCTTGGGATAAAGTGCTCTTATATGATAGTGTTGCACTGCTATCTTTTGTCATTTTTATTATTTGATTTTCCTGTTTATATATTAATGAAAATTTTGTCATTATTATTTTAAGTAGGCTTCATGCCCAGTGGAGCCCAATGTGGGACCTGAACTCACAACCCTAAGATCAAGACCTGAGTGGAGATTAAGAGTCGGATGTTCAACTGAGTCACCCAGGCAGCACTTTGTCATTATTTTTTGTATCTCCCAAGTGCCTAAGAATGATGTTTCAATTATAGGAAGCCCTTGATAAATACCAATTACTCTATAGAAATTGTTGACTTTTCTGCTTACTCTGAAGACTTTCTTCTATCTGTCCTCAGAAAGCTAATTCTAGTGGCACCTGGGTGGCTCAACTGGTTAAGTGGCTGACTCAATTTCGGCTCAGGTCATGATCTCACAGTTCATGAGTTCAAGCCCCACATCAGGCTCTGCCCTAACAACACAGAGCCTGCTGGATATTTTCTGTCTCTCTCTCTACCCCTCCCCTGCTCATGATTTCTCTCTCTCTCAAAACTAAATATTATTTAAAAAAATTTTTAAAGCTAATTCTAAGACAAACAGCAGCATAGTGGCAATGAGGATGCTCATGAGACCACCAAAATTCAAATCATCATGGCCCCGCTTACCACCTGTGTGACATCATTAAACCTCTGTATGCCTAAACTCTACCCACAGAGCTGCTTTGATGCTTAAATAAACTAAGCCACATAAAGCACTTATGTCCTAAACCTACATATAATAAGCACTTAATAAAAGATAACTAGTGCTCACCAAAAAAGATAACTACTATCAGAGGTAAAAGATCTAACACATTTGCATGTTTTAGATCTTCTATTGAGCTAGTACCAAGCTGAGAGAACCTATAAAATGTAAATTAAAATTATTATGTTTCATTGAATGCCTAAATTAACTCAAAATGTTTTTCATGCATATGGGCTTATATTCTATAATTTCTTGAGGGACATTAAACGTATTTTAGTGGACTCGGATTCAAGGTTAAGTTTTGCGATTTTGTATTCTTTAAAAAACTAAACTCCTTTGGTTCAACAAAAGACGCTGGGGAGGGGAGGAAGAAGAGAGAAAATAAGGAAAAGCATTCTGCCTTCCTGCTATCTTTCAATTGTTCTCATTCCTCAAAATGGGGTTTATTTTTAATAGCAAAAATGTTGCCACAGACCGATTCAAAATCAATTTATTAAAATTGACAGATTATCCAATCCCTTACCATAAAAGAATGCACCACACTCTGTGCAAGCTTTTCTCTGAGAAACCTGAGGTTGCAAATGCCTTTCTAGAATGCTATCAATTTAAATGATTGAAAAAAACAACACATAATAAGTGACAGATTTTTCAAATCAGATAAAGATGGGAACCAGATTATCTGTCTGGGGGTGATAGATTGCAGCAATAATAAATTCACTTGAAGACACTGGATCAATTTTTAATCAAGCCAAGAATTATTATTGCAGAAAGATAAAATGACCCATGAGAAGATGCCTTAATTTTCCACCAATCAAATTATAGCCTTTCTAAATAAGATGTAATGAGATCCATGGAATATCCAGGTTACACATCCCACCTAATTACCCATGTTCCCTGTCATGTAGTGATATACTAGTGGTAAACTGACCTCTGAATTTGCCCAGATGAAAAGGTAATTAGTTTTTCCACCAGGCTGTAGTGAAAATAACAGCAGTGACACATGTCATCTCCTTCCACCAAGTCACAGTCTCTGAGGTGTTTGTTCTTAAAATATACAGGATATGACCTACTGGGTAATAAACTACACAGTCATTAAGTGAAGCTTGTGTCTGACAGAAAAACACCCACCATCTCTAAGTTGCGAAAAAAGGGCCTGGAGGTAAAGCAAATCAGTCTACACTTGACATTAAACTTTATCAGCAGGGAACAATGCCCACCCCCCCAAACTTCCCCCAGGAACTACCAATCAGGAATTGGAACTTGTAATTACTGATGACTGTGAAGACCCTGTAGAAAGATCCATATGTTCCATCTGCCCCACTTGTTTCCATCTCTCCTTTCAAGATTTGGGATCTCTCCCAACTCAGGTTCCTTTCCTCATCCAGAAGTTACTGATAAGAAAGAGATTCAGTATAAACATAATTATTCCCTTGAAATAATCCCAATACGCATCCCTTCAATATTCACTCATTCGTTCATTCAACAAACACCTACACTCCCCTTCCCTTTCTCCAATTCTTGCCACAGATAATCCCACCTGCCTGGATCAATCTTCCTCATCAAAACTATTTGGTCTTCATCCCTATTGCTGAACACATAGCTGAGTTCTTCTAGCATCAAGATTCCCTACATTTATTGGAAATTTATTCAATTTATCATTCATTTCAATCCACTCTTAATCTCCTACTAATGCTTATATGTGCTTGTAAAGAGACTATTAGTAAATTAGTGACCCAGAGTCATGTTTAAGCTTCCAATGTTAATAATAATCAGTTGTTGGTTTGAAATGAAGTCTCTTTAATTTATTCCTGCCATTAAATCCTTTAAAGAACTGCTTACGTTTCACCCAGAGTACGAGAACTGCAAAGAGCTTGTATTTTCAAACTGTGAGGCCAACCCAGAGTTTCCCAACTGATAGCTCTAAGAAAGGATCTTTCAAAAAAAAAAAAAAAAATGAATAATCTTTCATGATGGGGCTTATGTCTGGATCTCAAATGCATTTACTGCAAGATTTTTTTTGCACCAACCAATAATGTTTGCCCAAATTTCTTTTTAATTATCATATACACATTTAATCCATTTCTGGTAACGTGTGGTCCTTTATCATATTCAATGCATGCTCGCAGAAAGCAAAATAATGACAAAAAAAACCTTGCCAATTATTCTAATGTAACACCAGATGCCATTTCATTCAACTGCAGATCTCAATACTGATAATCCCAAAATTTATTTAATAATAAACAGTTGCTTTATTATTTTTATTATTTATTACGTTATGTATGTTATGGACTGTTTATGTCCCCCTCAAAATTCATGTGTTGAAGCCGGATGTGGGAACCTTGGGGAGGTAATTAGGTTTAGAGGAGGAGATCATGAGGGTACGGCACCCATGATGGACTCAGTGCCCTTTTTAGAGGAGAAAAAAACACCAGACCCTTTTCTCTTTGTGCCATGTGAGAATACAGCAAGACGGCAGCTGTCTGCAAGCCAGGAAAAGGGCCTTTACCAAGAAGTGAATCTGCCAACATCTTGATCTTGGACTTCACAGCCTTTAGAACTGTAAGCAATAAATGTCTTTTGTTTAAGTCACTCAGTCTATGGTATTTTGTTATAGCAGCCCTAGCTAATATATAAATATACAATAACTGTTGTATTTTACATTATATTAAACATAGAAATAATACATAATGCATGAAATAATATCAACTATCATTCTTTCAGGCACTCTGTTAAGTTTTATATCCACTGTCTCAACCCAACAGCTCAAGAGGTAACTCCTTCATTCTAATTTTACAGATGGAAAGATCAGGGCTTGAAGGGGGTAACTATCTTCCACAAGGTCCCATGAGGGATGAGAACCCAAGTAACCTGTCTCCACACTTACCCACCAATATATAAATGAGCTTTCTGAGAAATTGGTCAAGTTCATTTTTAGTTACTCATTAACTAGAATTATAATCCCAAAATACCTGCCACTGCTAGGATGTCCTACTAGAGATTCTTCCCCATTTTTATGGTATCTTGTTTTTTGGCATTACTGCCTCCTCTGCGCATCTGTGTTAGAAATACCTGGCTCGGGGCGCCTGGGTGGCACAGTCAGTTAAGCGTCCGACTTCAGCCAGGTCACGATCTCGCGGTCCGG
This sequence comes from Herpailurus yagouaroundi, assembly GCF_014898765.1. Taxonomy (NCBI): domain Eukaryota; kingdom Metazoa; phylum Chordata; class Mammalia; order Carnivora; family Felidae; genus Herpailurus; species Herpailurus yagouaroundi. The sequence goes on from NW_024412452.1 coordinate 17,129,738, forward strand.
GAGTTCGAGCCCCGCGTCGGGCTCTGGGCTGATGGCTCAGAGCCTGGAGCCTGTTTCCGATTCTGTGTCTCCCTCTCTCTCTGCCCCTCCCCCGTTCATGCTCTGTCTCTCTCTGTCCCAAAAATAAATAAACGTTGAAAAAAAATTAAAAAAATAAAAAAAAAGAAATACCTGGCTCAAGCACAAAGGGAGTTATCCTCAATTTAATGAATTCCAGCAATTCATCATTTTACTACCCCTTCCTTGTTAATTTATTAATAACAATTACAACAAAACTGGCATGCTATATAAATCCTTACATATGCTTTTTACCTTAAAATATAATCTCTGGAAGTCTTAAAAGATGATGTGTTAAAACTTATGGCTTATTACCAGTAACATAACTATATCCTATTGACCATAAAAGCCAACTATTCTTAAGCAATTCAAAATGTCCGTTGTGGTGACTGGAATATTTTCTTGAACCGGTCTTTGGAATATTAACATTTCAAACGTCTCTTTGCATTCTCGCACTTGGTCAAACCAATGCTTACACATTAGCTAAATATATGCTGCTCCTCTATGGTATGCTTTTATGGATAAAACTGAATAATTACATAAGCACAGTCAATTGTTCATGAATTTATGTTAGTTATGTGTATTATCCAAATACTAGCAAGCAGCTTGTGGATTCAATAGTAAATACTTTCACAAATTTGTATCAATGAAAGCCATTTTAAGTGTGAAAGCATTGCAAATCCACTGATTCTCATAGCCTAAGCATATTAACACATACTACTATCACTCTTACACGTGGATGTGGCCAAAAAGACGATGTAAACCAATTAATTTTCTACACATTTTCACGGACTCGCTGCCTATTTTTACATAGTATGCTGATATCCATTCTGACACCAGAAAACCTACTCTCAAAATGTACTGAAAGTACACTGATATATAATGTAAAGGGCTTCTTCCAAAAATGTCTAACTGGTAATATACATAGCTTTTAAGAAATTTCTTCCAGCAGACAGTACCACAAAATGGGACTTAATAGCCAATACTCTGGTGCTGAATTCCTTTCACCTGAAAACAGGATGGCAGAAGTGAGAAGGATTCAAACTTGTTCAGATATACCCTTCCCTCTCTTCTGCTTAAGAAAGTCCAAATGAGTGAAGGTTTTAGCCTTTCACCAAGAACGTAAAAATAGAAAGATATTAAATTTTGGAAAAAAGATAATTAACTTCGTTTTATATATGGTGAATTTAGGTAGCTTTGGGACAGATATGTACCCAGCAGATAATTCAGATGTAAGTATCTGGGACTGAAATAAGAGGCTGAGTTCGAAAGACAGGTTTAGGAGCCTTTGGGTAATAGGTAGAAGTGGAAATGGATGAGAAGAGCTGAGGTGGACAAAATAACCTGGGGAGAATGAGTGACAAAAGGGGAGGCAGAGGATGAGTACCTTGCCTGATCCTTTAAATCATACTGACTCTTAAAGTGTCCAGCTCTGGATTCCACTAATCTGATTTTCTGTGTCTTCACCTTGTTGCATTTGAACTGTCCAGGTTATTCTTTCACTGGATGGACTATTCTGAATCATTCCTGGGAGTCCAGTTTTCCTTACTTGCTCAAGGCACCTTCTCTGTAAGCATACTCTAAGGTGGTGTCCTGAGAGCCCTAAGATAGTTAAAGCTCTTATTTGAACAATTCATATCTATCTTTCTTTGTTCCTTTTCTTTCTTTTCCACAAATATTTACTGAGCACTAATCATGTTCCAGGAATTTCTCCAGACACTAGAAGCAATGAACCAAAAAGCTCAGTATTACTAACAGCGTGTACTCGTGCTCGCTTCGGCAGCACATATACTAACAGCATGTATTCAAGAGCTGTATTTAACAAAAATGAGCTAACTTTTTTTTTTCAACGTTTATTTATTTTTGGGACAGAGAGAGACAGAGCATGAATGGGGGAGGGGCAGAGAGAGAGGGAGACACACTCTCTCCCAGATGCTCAGCCCAGAGCGTGACGCGGGGCTCGAACTCAAAGACCGCGAAATCGTGACCTGGCCGAAGTCGGACGCTTAACCGACTGCGCCACCAGGCGCCCCATGAGCTAACTTTTTAAAATTCTGCTTTAATAGTTTTCAAGTCTCCTGAACTTGATATTCTAAAAGAGAGCAAAAGGGCACCGTATGTTTACTGAAGGTAGAGACATTCTTTCTAAGTCACTAAGCACTAGAGCATTGGATAAACATGGGAAGCATTACTGAAGGGAAATGCAATCAAGCTCAAGGTTCAGAACTATACTGACACAGCATTCAGCCCTCACATTTCTTCCAACATAACCATCCATCCACTCAGCATTCCATAGAACCTGTATCATCCTTTATAATATCTATTCTCCATTCAGCGGTTTGAAACATTCAGTCTGCAGCAGTAAGTGCTCAAGAGCTCCTGTGGGCTACTGTGTCAAGATCATCGGGATGCTTCCTGAAATGCCTCCACTTGTGACTAAGATAGTAAGGCATATGGCTGTCTTTGTGAGGAAACTGGGCCATTTAAACCATATATTAAAATGTCCTCCTAACTTCCAAAAAGGAAAGAAAAATTATTCTTAATTAAATGCTTAATGTTTATTATAGCTAGAATATTAGTTTTAAGTCAAATTTATGATGCACTAGATTTGTACTTTTTATGTTATTATATAGACTTTACAGTTCATTGAGATTTTATATAATCAATGTGTACAGTATATTTGAGCCCATTTATATGACACAGCATTACTTTATTCTTGAAAATTATTACAGAGGTTTATAGCCATCGCATCTTTGCTTTTATATTTTTGTCACATCTACGGTTTATTTAATGGCAGGTCCTTGGTCAGGAATGCAATGCCCAAGTATGACACTGTTCTTATGGGAAAATGTGACTACTTTATGATAGAATTTCCAGGAATAGGTTCTGGTCAAAAGCAGAGACAAACTGTATTTTGAAAGGAACAACTCACAAGTACGTGTGCACACACACTGTACACATATAAGACATCTTCTCTACCAAAGACATACCTCTAGGCACTCCCTTCTACCACTCAGGTTTAGAAAGACACGTGAACTCCTTTGTGATGTCCTGTACCATTCTTATAGGTCTAGCAATGGAAAGGGAAAGGCTACATCTGATTATCCACTAGTCTGTCACATACTGCACTAATAAAAGCCATGCTGGTCTCCCAGATACCATCTTCCCATCTCAGTAACTTCAAGCAGTCTCTGGCTTCTGGCCATTTTTAGTGAGTGAAAAATAAGCTCAGGTGCTTCCTTGGAGAAGGACTTAGGGAAGAACAATGGTGCAATGGTACAGAATCCACCTGAAAAATCCACAACTCCAAAGTTCAAGTCAGGGACTTGAGTGCCACTCTGATAGTTCTGATTCCTAAAATGTTCACATTTTTTCACAAAGGTTTCTTTAGCACAATACATTCAATTCTTCTAAAAGGATTCCCTAAAGGGTATTTTTTTTATTTTAAAGAGAAGGGAGAGAGAAGGAGTTGGGGGGGGCGGGAGAGAGAAAGAAAAAGAGAGAGAGAGGAAGAGAGAGAGAGGGAAGAGGGGGAGAAAGAAAGAGAGAGAGAGAGAGAGAGAGAGAGTATCTTAAGCAGGCTCCATGCTCACACAGAGCCTGACTCTGGGCTTGATCCCACAACAACAGGATCATGACTGGAGCTGAAATCAACAGTCAGATGCTCAAATGACTGAACCACCCAGGTGTCCCCTGAAGGATACTATTTGGTAACAGGTAGAAAATTGCATAAACAGTAATTTTTGAAAAGTACCTTTCTCATTCACTTTAAAAGGTATATTTTGTAAATATGGCAAATGAATGAATGAAAATTTCCAGATATCTGGAATGGTTGGGCTACCTAATAGAACAGAAGATATAGAGAATTTCTGATCCACCCCCAACAAACCAATGCATTTGAAAGATCAGAATAAGATTAGGCCATGAACCTATGTAAATTCATCCTTTATATCCAACAAGTTTAAATGATTTAAGTCTTAGTAGTATGTTTTGATTGCTCCAGCCACAGGACATACCTTGACTGGCAGTGGTAGCAGCAGAGTTCAGGCCAAGTATATGCCTGGAAGTAAGGGAATCAAAGACCTTATGAGACTGGGATAACAGGTGCAGCCACTCTAGTGGCAAAACAGGCTGGCCAAGAATACAGGTATAAAAGCTGGTGAAGCATATCAGGGAGAATGGCAATCAGTGTATCAGTTAGCATTCAGCTGCAGCCAACAGACACCATTCCAGCTAGTTTCAGCATAAAGTGATATATTGATAGACATTAGGTGGCTTAAAACTCCTACACAGAGCTCCCAGGAATAATTCCCAGGGCCCTACCACAATGGAAGAAACTGTCCTCACTGCAGCAGCAAGTTGGTGAGTATGGAACACAGCAGACTCTGGCCTGATGTGCACCAGGAGGGTAGGTGCCTGGTGCCCTGTCTCTGACTCCATTCTGTTCCACTCAGCTCCGAAACCTAGCCTTACACAAGGCAGAACCAATATAGTGCCCAACAACTGAGGTCTCATGGAGGTTTTTCAAGCAGCTTTTGTTTTCCAGCATCTGCAGGTTGAAACAAATGTTAAGATCATAGATGGGAAGGCTGGAGTTTACACTGGGAAATTAAATTAGCGATGGAACAAGGAAAGGTCAGGGACTGGACAAGATGCAAAAAAGAAGAAAATCTGACTTCTTATCCAAAGAGGGAGAGACTAGGCCAACTGGAAAAAACTCAAAGATGAGAACCTACATAGGCATCCAGGAGTGAAGCCTGGAGGGTATGCAGTAGAAGCCACATTCTTTAAGTCCACAACTTGAATTTCTCCTTAAGAGGAAAAGCTTATTTGCAGGATTTGAAGTCAAAAGTTTGTTTTTGTTTGCCTATTTATCTAAATAGGCATCTCAGAGCTTTCTAGTAAGATCCTTTAAGAAGCCACGGCTATGGGAGACACTAGATGGAAACAGACCACATTCAGAGACCCTGGCCAGAGGCCTGTGCAATTCAGGCCATGTCATCATCTTTAGCCCTTCATAGTCCTCCCTCTCCCCCATGGGACAACCTGCTATGGCACTCAGGATACACCCAGAGCTTGGCAGGTAGCAGAAGTTCCACCACAGGGGAGATGAGGACAAAGTCACTTGTTCCTCCAGTGAAACAATCAGCTTCTACTACTGCAAGGTTGACTACACTGTCCCGGGATTCTCCCAGCACTGTTTCACCTGCTGGATACTGAAAGGTTTGTCAGCCCCTAAATTACATAAATTAGAAACAGAGCCCAGCCTTTATGGACCAATGTCTCTAAAACCACTTCTTTTTTTTTTTTTTTTTAATTTTTTTTTTCCAACGTTTATTTATTTTTTGGGACAGAGAGAGACAGAGCATGAACGGGGGAGGGGCAGAGAGAGAGGGAGACACAGAATCGGAAACAGGCTCCAGGCTCTGAGCCATCAGCCCAGAGCCTGACGCGGGGCTCGAACTCACGGACCGCGAGATCGTGACCTGGCTGAAGTCAGACGCTTAACCGACTGCGCCACCCAGGCGCCCCTAAAACCACTTCTAATAAAACCTCATCATGGGGCTCCTGGGTGGCTCAGTCAGTTAAGTGTCCGACTCTTGACTTCGGCTCAGGTCATGGTCTCACAGTCATGAGACTGAGCCCCACTGAGCACGGAGCCTGCTTAAGACTCTCACACTCTCACTTTCACACTCACTCTTTCTCCCCACCCCCAACCCCCTTGGCTCATGGGTATGGGCACTCTCCCGCGCTCTCCCTCCCCCCCAGGGGGGAGGGTGGACTCACCAATCTGAGTTTGATACCAAGGACAATGATAAAACAAAGGTGTTTTTCAAGGCATCTCTACATACTTTATTTGCTCCTCACTAAAACTTAGGAATATAAGCAGGAAAAATACAAGGATTTCCATGTAAACATGAGAAAACTAAAATTTAGTGTAGATGAGGAATCTGCCCAAGGTACAAAAATGCCGACTCCAGGCCAAATAGCAGGCCTACTAATTACAGATCTGGGGTGACACTCGCAACTCCACGCTGCCAAGGGATTCTGCTATTTAGAGCCAGATCCTAGGAGCAAATAGCAAGGATTCAGAGGCCCGCCACAGAGCTGCAGCAGGTCTTCAGGAGTCAGGAGTCAGAAGTCAGAGCACCATGCCTCCACAGCAAACACTGAAATGCTTTATTGCAAAGAAGCCTTCTTGAGGCATACTAATCTTTTCTGGATCATACTGAAGCAAAATAAGGTTACATAATTCTGAAAACAATTTCAGAATTTAATTGCAAGAAATGAAAAAAGGAAGGGAAGAGAGTCTAATGCCAATTTTCAACTTATTTCAGTGTCCATATCCTGCTGGAGTCTGACTGACTTCAAAAATCTTCCTCCACAGCCCTTTACAGAGTGCTAAACTTATCTTTCAATTTAACACTTATTTTGCTTTCAGAATTTTCCTATATTCTCTTAAGATAACTGAAGATATCTTAGTCAAGGCAGTTATGGGAATGAGTAAAACTGGAAACTCATTTGTACTCAAACCTATCACTCTCATTTAATGTTTATACTTCCAAGGAAAGTATAAGCTCACAGAAAGAAAAAAAAAAGGAAATGAAAAGAAAAAAAAAAGTAGAAACACAATTTTGACCTTTAAAAACAGGTTGCTGTAATAAAATAAATTACTTGCTTTTCCATCCCAAATTGGCTTCAAATTATAAGCAGTGACATTTACTGGGGGCATACTTCATGTCAGGCACTACTGCTAAGTCTGTTAAATATATTTCACTTCAAGATACCCCCAGAAAATAAGTATCATTTCCATTTTACAGATGAGTGAAATGAGGAAGAGTGAAATTAAGTCAGTGCTTCTTGAACTTAATGTGGAAATAAATGGCCTGATCTTGTTAAAATACAAGTTCTGATTCAATAGACCAAGGTGGGACCAAGACCCAGGACTTGGGAATGGTGAACACAGGTTCAGAGCCATTAGGTCTACTCCTACCCACGAAGCCAAGGGTCCCTAAAGTGTGATCCAGGACAACAAGTAGCATCTCCTGGGAATGTGTCACAAACACAAATATCTAGGGCCTTACCCTAGGAGCTACAGAATCAAACTCTGGGGGGGTGAGGTCCAGTGATCAATTGTTTTAACAAGCCCTCCAAGGGATTCTAGTGGCACTCAAGTTTAAAGTCATCACATTATGCCACACCTTGGTTTCTTGTTTTTGGAAGTCTTTCCTGCCACTTTGCATTTGAGCCTGGGAATGTGTCTGAGGTTTTGACATATTACAATCCCTCTGGGCTAATTACTATCACACAAAGGATAGTTTCTTCAGATAAGGCTGAGAACATAGTACCTCTCATGACTAAAACCACACTGCTTTTGTCTTCTCCACCCCAGAGAAGAATGGCAAAACAAGTTAGGCAGCCAATAAGATGGAAGGCAAAGGAGGAACTTAACTGGCTTTCTAAATCAAATTGTTTATATGCTCCGGGGTTATTAAGTAACTTAGCTGCTGCAGGCATGTGCTTTATACCTAGGAAATGATCATTCTCCAAGGTCTATGCACAGAACAGATTTCGGTGAAGGAATGGAAATGTTTCCCAGAAAATTCCCCAGCACGGCAACAACAATGATGCAATCATTTATTTTTCACATTCAGAACCACAGAACTTCAGTGCTTCCCCAAAGCAGGCCTCTGTGGCTCCCAGATATATATATATATAGATATATATATAGATATATATAGATATATATATACACATATATACATATATAGATATATAGATATATCTCCAAAATGGAGACTAAATGCAACTCAAAAAAATGGAAAAACAGACAAGCAGAGTAACATTTTTCTACTTACCAAACCAAAAATAATAGTATCCCATTCTGTTCGATTTACAGTCTACTTAAGGTCTGCTTTGGTCCTTCCTTTATCTTACCCAATACATTCATCCTCACTAAAGCGTCCACCTCAGACTCGCTCTGGCTAGACTCCAGTCAAGATATTTTATAAGTTTAAAGTGATAGGCTCTTGATGACAGCACATATTTTCCCCCATCTGCACTAAATTCAAACCATTCTTCACAGCCCCATTAGACATGAGCAAAGTCACTTGTAGCCAGTAGGTGTCCTTTGATTGTATTTTTAGAATAGCCCATGAATAAAATAGAGTTGGATTACCCAAAGAAAGCCAGTAACTAAATATGACAGTCTGAATAATCAGGAAAATTCTAACATTTTATCTGGAGAATAGTCTCCCCTGATGCCATTGGAAGTGTGTTATATTCATATTCCTGATTTCAGATAATCCAAGAGTTTCTTTAGGTGTTGAAAGACACTAAATAGCAACACAAAAGCACAGTAATTCTCAGTGCACACAAAGACACACACACGCCCATGCAAGACCAAGAGACTCCAGTGGAAGAAAAGGCAATCTCACAGTGTCTTGCTATACAATCTTCTCTCCCTAAATTCTAGCCTTTTCTCTAAAGCCCAAACTTCCTCCATGTTATCTTCAGATATTTAATTAATTTGCACCCACGTCCCCAGAACTCTGATTCCTTAGCTTGCATCTGAGCCTCGCCCCAGAGAATCAAATACATATTCACACTCTCAGAAGCTGGAGATCTTACCATATTTAACAAGAAGCATCTCTGACAGTAATTGGAGTTTCGTATCAAGGTAAATAAATGGTAAGATCATAAGAACATACTCCAGTGGCCCTGTGCATCCTGGAAATGCTAACATCAGAGAGCAAATTTAACATAAGGCCTCAGTGGAGATGAATTTTCTATAAACAAACAATGTGAAGAAAGCCTCACTTTTGTCATGTTATTCCCATTGAAGAAAAGATGAATATTCTGTTTCATATGTTTGTTACCAGAAGCTGATGCTTCATTTATTTAATAGGAGAACTTTCACTTCCCTGCCAGGTGGACCAAGTTATATCTTGGCCAGCAGTGGATGAGAAATCTCACCCAGCAGTGCCTTTTAATGCAAATTGTCCAAGTTGCTAAATGTGCTGTGTGATGTTAACACTTGAAATAAGTCAGTCTAAAAGTAGCTTATCTTTTTATTTTATCCACATTGACAGGAGCTCTGTCTTCTAGGACTAGGAAGCTTTCTCTAGGACAGACTTTCTCAATCTCAGTACTACTGACATGTGGGGGCTGTAGTATACAGAATGGCCTTACAGAGATGTTCACAACCTAATCCCTGGAACCTGTGAATATGTCATATTATACAGCAAAAAGAAATCAAGGTTTGCAGATAAATTTAAGGTTGCTAATCAGAAGATGTTACAAGAGAGAGGTTATCCTGGGTTATCTGGGCGGATTCCATATAATCACAGTTACCCTTAAAGTGAAAGAGAAGGGCAAAACAGTTGGTCAAAGACATATGATTATGGAAGAAGCAGGAGAGATCTGAAACATGGAAGGGACCTGACTCACCACTGTTAGCTTCGAACACAAGGAAAGGGGCCCACACACCAATGGATGCAGACAGCTTCTAGAAGCAGGACAAGGCAAAGGAGTGAATTCTCCCCTAAAGCCTCCACAAAGGAATAGAGCCCCGTGGACACCTTAATTTTAGCCCCTTGAACCTCATGTCAGACTTCTGACCTACAGAACTATAAAATAATAAATTTGTGTTGTTTCAAGCCACCAAATTTGTGGTAGCTCATTACAGCAATTATTATGGCAGTCTCCATATTAAAAGAACTAATACAGATGCCACTCTGTGAACTGTAGGGTGTTTAGCATTATCCATGGCCTCTGCCTGCTAGGAGCCAGTAGGACATTCCCCCAAGTTATGACAAAAAAAACTGTCTCTAAACATTGCTAAACATATCGGGAATGGGGCAGTAAACATCACCCCTGATTGAGAACCACTGCCCAGAACCTATTTATTTTTAAAATAATGTTCTTCTCTCACATAATAGAGCATAAATAAATAATCTCAAACATTCAGGCCAAGTCATTTCAATATTCCAGTATAATGCTAAAAAAAAAAAGTTGTTTTTATCCTAAAAAATAAAAGACAAAATATTCTAGAAAGAAAAATTATATACTAGAAAGAAAGCAAGCCTCACTCTGTAAGAAGCAAGTGAGGTGGTATGAAAGATACAGATTAATGTCAGACCCATGAAGGGAGTTGGCCCATCACTAATGATTTTTAAAATAGCATCAAAAGTTTGAGCCCCGCGTCAGGCTCTGGGCTGATGGCTCAGAGCCTGGAGCCTGTTTCCGATTCTGTGTCTCCCTCTCTCTCTGCCCCTCCCCCGTTCATGCTCTGTCTCTCTCTGTCCCAAAAAATAAATAAACGTTGGAAAAAAAAAAATTAAAAAAAAAATTAAAAAAAAAAATAAAATAGTATCAAAAGTAAGCACTTTATATCTGTAACATCATTTAATCCTCAAAATCACTGTAAGCCATACCTTGGGGGTGTTGGGACATTCTTGCTGCCATCTGTGAGTTACTAGAGTTGGCACTTCAGAGGCAAAGATGAGGTGAACTTTTATGCAGGGACAGAAGAGGTGAAAAGACCAGAGATCATTTTGGGAAAGGAGGTCTAGGAAAGGTACACTGGCTGTTCTGTAAATGCTTAGAGGTTGATTCGAGAGTGAGGAGACCTGCACATAAACACCAGAAAGCAGTGCTTTGTCCCAGTCTATTAAAATCCTAAGACCATCCCCATTTAACTGGATTCCCAACCACTTCTGATTAAAACATGCACAGATCTTCAAAGGGGCAACATGCACCCCAGTGTTTATAGCAGCACTATCAACAGTAGCCAAAGCATGGAAAGATTCCAAATGTCCATCGATGGATGAATGGATAAAGAAGAGGTGGTATATATACACAATGGAGTATTACTCGACACTCAGAAAGAATGAAATCTTGCTATTTGCGACTATGTGGATGGAACTAGAGGGTATTCTGCTAAGTGAAATTAGTCAGAGAAAGACAAATATCACATAACTTCATTCATAGGAAGAATTTAAGATACAAAACAGATGAACATAAAGAAAGGGAAGCAAAAATAATATAAAAACAGGGAGGGGAACAAAAACATAAGAGACTCTTAAATATAGAGAACAAACACGGTTGCTGGAGGAGATGTGGGAGGGGGGATGGGCTGAATGGGTAAGGGACATTAAGGAATCTACTAGTGAAATCATTGTTGCACTATATGCTAAGTTGGATGTAAATTTAAAAAATTAAAAGAATTATATTTAAAAAAAGAACTGAAATAAAACCCAGATCTTAGGGAAATTTTTAAATAACTATTAAAATGTATGATGATTCCTTACTTAAAGTGAGGGCTATCCCCACCTCCCACCCCAAAAAACATCCAGCCAGCACTTGGTCACCGTTCTTTCTGAACACAACCCTAGGAGCTTTAAAAAAAATTGTGTCATGGGGGAGTGCAAGCAGGATGTCAAGAGGAAATCTCCATCCTGATCTGTTCCCTGACACTGAACAGCCCTTAACTTCATAGGCTACATGTTTTTTGGCTTTCCACGGTCATTCTCTTAATTTAATTCAACAAACCATTTATCTCGATCCCCCTTGGAATCTGCTTGCAGTCCTACTTGTTCTGAAAGTTTTCCAAATGACAGAGCAGCTATAACCATCTCTTGGCACCCTCTTGTGTGGCAAAGCAGTCACACTCATATTAGGACCAGTTCTGTCTTCATTCTCCTGGAATATGACCTATCTCCCTGGAGCCACCTCATTAAGGCATTAATTACTGGACAAACTGAAAATTCCAAGTTTGGCTTACGTTGCCTTGTAGAAACCAACGTCTGGATACTAGTGTTTCTTTGATCTGTGGAGGATTCAGAAAGGGACTGCACAGGTGCACTGGGGAAGGCAAGGAGACAAAGCAACTCCAAGGACACCCAGCCACAATGGACTATAACTGTATCACATCCACATTATCCATAAAAGACCATTCTGCTAACAGATTTTTTTTTCTTTTCCAGCTCTGCAATATCTGGCTCACTTTACTATCATATTAAATGTAAGAAATCAATGCTAGACCCTTTGACTTTGTAGAGTCCAATGTCAGGAATATTTCTTGCTTTACTTGAATTTCCCTTTCCTCTGCTTAATTTTTTTTTTAATCTTACTCCAGGAAGTAATCAGCCTCAGGGAAGGGAGACAGAAATGCAACACAGAATAAGAAATTATATTTTATTGATGTCATGCCAACAACACTACCCAAAATGGCCAGTAGTTATTTAAATTGGTTGCATGATGAAGCTGTTTATTACTTTACACTGAGCTAAAGAAATGAAGGCCAAACCATTTCTAGCACCCAATCAGTAATTAGGAGAATAAACTGTAATTTCACATCTGAACAAAAAGCACCTAAACTATTACCAGATGACAGGTCCCACCTGGAAACTCCTTTCAATGTGGGAAAACTAGTCTGACACACAGTCTGGATGCTTTTTCAGTGGGACCTGGAATAACTGGTCAGCAGTAAGTTCTGCTTTAGGCATCAAAATGGCAGGAAGGAAATGCAGGGCAAGTGGGGCCTAAAACCTCACTAAGAAGCAGAACACTGTCAAACTGAGCTCTTCAGTAGCTTTCACCTTTTTCTCTTTTCAAGCTGGGCCCTGAGTGGATACTGTAGGGGTACTTGCTATAGTTCATTGGGGCCAGAAGGAAGAAAATAGGAAGGAGTTTGAGGTAAGCTTTCTGTCCCCATTTTAAAGGAAAAAGTCCAAACCAATGTTAAGGATAGATTGTTGGTTATTCTCATTCCTGACAAAAAGAAATTAAATACAAGGAAGGAAGGAAGGAAGGAAGGAAGGAAGGAAGGAAGGAAGGAAGGAAGGAAGGAAGAAAAAGAAAAAAATTGGGTCAATTGTTTGGGAGAAAATAATTCAACAAACATTTATTTAGTAATTCCTATGTAAAAATGATGAGCTCTGGCCAAAAAAAAAAAAAAATAATAGTAATAATACATAAGACATGATTTATTTTTGAAAAAGTTATTTACACAAGTAACTATAATACAACTCAGAATTAAATGCTTGATAGAAGTAAGGTATGACCAAATGCTCTCAGGTCACCACAATAATGGAGGCATCAGGGAAGGTTTGGGGGAAAATCACAGTATTTGAGCTAAGCCTTTTCGTCTGACAAGGATTGTAACAGATGGTGAGGACAGTGGAGGTCACTCCAAGCTGGGAGCACAATTGAGAGCAGAGGCTCAGTGGCATAAGCATGCAAAGCATTTCTGAGAAGCAACAATGCTCCCTGAAGACTGGAAGCAAAAAGTTGAAATAGAAAAAGAGGCTTCCTGAGGTATATTTCAAACAACTAGTTAAAACTGTGCCAGTACTACTAATGTTGGATGTCGCCAAAACACCCAAAGCGACCCCCAATGAGTGACACACTTGTATAATCCTATCTCGAGTTTGGGTACAATCTGTGACTTTCTTCTAACCAACAGAATAGGTCACAAGTGACAGGATGTCATCCCTTGATTATGTTACATTATATGTGACAGGGTATTATTCCCATGATTGTTTTATATACTTATAAGACTTCATCATAACAGAAAAGACAGAAAAGCTTCTTTGTTGGCCATGAAGAAGTAAACTGCCATATTATAAGAGGGGCGTGTAGTAGGAAGCCTCTAGTAACCAAAGAACATCCTCCTGCCAACAGTCAGTAAGAAAAAGGGGAGACAAATTCTGGAAACAATCAGAAGGACTATGTCTGTAGATCTTGCCCCTGTCAAGCCTCAGATTAGACCACGGCCCCAGACAACATCTGTATTACACCCTGGTAAGCCTTGATAATCTAGGCAAGTCTTGCCAGAATTTGTGACCTGCAGAAACTATGAAATAATAAATAGGCATTTTTAAAGCCACTGAGTTTATGGTAATTTGTTATCCAGCATAGAAAACTAACACATTTGGGTATATAAATATTGAAAAGGATTGGCATTCAATACCAGAGCAGGGAGGCCCTTGAATATCATGCCAGAGGAATTGAATCCCTTCATGGAAGAGTAATTATTCATTATGGTCCAAAACCCTGTTGTATTTTTGACAATTATAATTACCTTATTAAATGAGCTAACATATGTACTCAGCATAGCAGCTGGAATGTATTAATGCCATAAATATTAACTATTATTATTGCTGCTGTCATCGTTACTATTTCTTGCTATGTATAAGTTTCCTGAAGAGAAATAAGGTGATGTTCAAGACAAAAGCTCACCTAAGAAACAACTCTCCTTAGGTCTTAAGATTTGGGAGCTTTGAGAATGTGAAGAAAATGGCATACTCTCCACCACTGAGAAAAACACACATATTCATATATATACAACATTTTGCTTACAGTTTCAAGAGGCTCTAAGAACAATGCCCTAAAAGAATAATGTGGCATTCTAAGGCTAGTGGAAGAGTCTCTGGAAAACCCTAAGCGATAGTACTCTCTTAAGACCTCTGATTTTACCCTTAGCTCTGATGCCAAAACTTTGCAACTCTTTGCAAAACTATCCATCCTCTTTAGCCAGTGCCAGTTTTAACTGCCATTCAAAATTGCCCAAAAGGGTATGATTCCCAAGGTAGAGAATATTCTTATCCTCAGCTCTTTTGAATGGTGGGCAATGCCCCATATGTTCAGATTGCTAAGTAAGAAGACCCACAGCACACTTAGCATTCCAAAGCCAGCCACAGAAAATTCTCCTCAGGCTTCCTATACATTGTATGGGCAGTATACAGAATCCAAGGAAGCAGCATCAATATCCCCATGAGCTCCACCCCACTCATAAAGCATTGCTGTCTCTCGACTCCGGTGTAAGTGGCATATGAGAAACTAAAGAGCATATGAGAAACTAAAGGATGGGTTCAACCTCATGAGAGCCCACCATCCACAGCACAAACAATTGTGGTTGACATTTCCCAAGCTATATTAAATGATTCATGTAATTAGTCTAGATACAAACACAGGCATCAGAGGCTGCCTGATTCAGCTTATCTGTTATAAATTGACAACTGTGTGTTCTTAGGATTGCAAGCATTCACAATTAAACTGGAATTTTAGCTTCCTGCCTGGGAAAATTTTTTTAAACGGACATGGAAATGTAATGAACAATGTGTGGACCAATGAACAAAACAACGTGCATGGAATTGATGAAAAGTGAATCTCATGCTTACATCAACACATTCCACTGAGTTGTTCTGAAAAACATATTGTGTGTGCATGTATGTGTATTACATTTACACAGTGGGTTGAAATTAATAATCAAATTTGCACATAATTTTTAATTAAATCTATATCTTTCCTGTCCCCCCCCCCCAGCTGTTGGCCCAGTGTTTATGTGGAATACATCTGGCAGCCCTCAGCATTCTCCACAGTCACCCGTCCTCTTGGTCCCCAGATACACCTGCTTTCTGCAGCTGGTCCCCCAACAGGTGCAACGGAAAGCCTGGTTGATGGGCATTGTAAACACTCCTGCTGTTGAGCATCTGGGTGGTAACAAAGGGCCCCATTCCAGTTTCAATGTTCCTTCCTCCAGTAGAAGCAAAAACTCTGTGTGATCTAAACACACTATAGGCTCCATCAGTCACTTTCCCACTCCAGAAAGAAATTCTCTGGGTCAACTGGGCGTTAACACCTGTGTCACTTTCTGGGTTATTAACGAAGGTCCCCACAGGGAACTGGGCCTTGGTCATTCTTTCTTTGTCTAAGCTTCTAAGCCTGCAACCAGTGGCCTAGATGCTCACTAGAACAAATGGAAATAGAGTAAGGCACAGATCTCACAGTCCCCCAGTTTGTAACCATTAACCACCTGGTTTTGATTGGGGAGCCCCAGACCAATGCTTTGCATAGTACCTCCAAATGAAAAACATGTGGAAGCAACACGTATGGTGAGAATTACTATTTTGCAATTCCTTGTTGATAGAGTAGTAGGCATTTCAAAGCAAGAAAAATGCACAATAATGTGCAGGGTCTTTTTGTTTTGCTTTGCTTTGTGTTGGTTACCATTACCCCTAACCCTGAAGTTTGGAAAGGGGTTCAGATTTTTCCTGTGGTGATCTAAAAAATACCTCATCCTATACGAAAGCATCCATGCAATTAGTCCAGATATAAATACAGGCTCTAAAACTATGCTCCGTGGCACCCAGGTTAATGGACTAATGCAATAAAGCAATAGGTTACAATAAGGAATTTCAATACAATTAAAACCATAAAGCTAATGATGATCTCTTTCAAATGAAGCTCTAGATGAAAATAAAGCACTAAAAGTCACTTACTCATTAAACAGTTTTGGTTCCACTTGCAGAAGTTCACAGAGGGCATTAGTCATCTAAAGTGTAAGATGCACTGGAAATAAAATACATAAAAATGGCCTCCTTTCTGCTATTTATTTTGACACGCTCATCTCCACGCCAATGGACTATTCCCCACATGCCTGTAAGGCAGAGTTCAAGTACCACTCTATTAGAATCTTCTTGTAGTTTTTTCCCCCCACATTCCAAGCTACTATGTACAGCCCAGGAATTAAGTTGGTCACCTGAGACACACAGAGACTAGGTCAAGATCCCAGACTACCATTAGCTTCAGTGATGCCCCCCACTTGCTTGGAAGAGTTATTGCATCACACTGTAATCCTTAAAGGACTCAAATTATCTCCAGGTAGTTCCTGCTGCCCTGGGTAAATCAAGCCCCCGATTGAAATGACTATTCTATTTCAGCTTTATTTTTTATTATGTAGTTAAAAACCCTCCTGGTTACCCCTAGCTTTCTCCCACTCAAAACTTCTAATATTGCTGAAATAGAAGGCAGTTGACTCTGGGCATGAATATACTGCCCACTAACAAAACATGTAAGAGGTCCAAAAAGCATGAGCTGGAAGTTTTGGGATCCGTGTACTGTATTTCTAAAGGCAATCTTCCCACGGAGAAGGCAAATAGTGTTCTACATTCTTAGTGCCTGCTGCTTACATGGTATGTGCCCAGAGGATGTGTCTCTGGGCATAAAAAGCCAAAAAAGAGAACCATATCCAATTGGAGCTTTCAGCAGAACACATCCATCGGCAAATAAAAACTCTGTATGTGGTTTTCTTACACAAAATAGTTTGTAACCCCTGCCTTTTCCAAATATTATATACCTAAAACCTTAATGCATTGACAGGCAAGTTACAGGGAAAAAAATGTTGTTTGCTCTCTTTTCCTTGGTCTGTGTTGTGATTCTAAGATTAAAACAAAGCTGCTGCCAGAAATCTGATGCATCCACTTAGCTAATGGGGTTGAGAGTAGGAAAACTGGAAAGAAAGAACTGCTTTCGTATTACTTCACTATCAGAGATCTGTCTCTGTGCTGGATATCTTCCCCTGACTCCATATACCCTTTCCACCCTTCCCCACTCATCCCTGTGCACCAAGGGGCTGACCTATATGGCCTATAATGGGGGCTCTCTGGCGCTCTGGCCTTCAGCTATTTTTGCCCACAGGAAACACTGGGAGAAGGCAGAGAGTGAAAGTAAAGTATTTGCTCCTGCCACTCCTTCCTACAGGTGACCCTGGGCTGGCTACATTATCTACTAGGTTTCAGCTCCCATCAGGCCACACTCTCTATAAAGCTGCCATGTAGTCCTTCCATAGTGTTCTTCTTTTGCCTCTTAGACCTCTGGATGGTAACCACTCCCCATAGTTACTTCCCCAGAGTACTGCACTCCCTCTGGTTGGTTTCCTTTGACTCTGCTTGACCTTTGTGATTTTGTAAATTTCTAGTTTGAGCATGCCATTTATTTTTTGCCAGCGTCCTTAGTGACACAGTGAAAAATCACACTTAGAAACAAATGACTAACCCAGTAAAACCTGGATTTGGAGAATCTAAAAAATTTTTCTTATTCTAATAAATAGTAAAGAAACAATGTTAGAGTGTAGACATGCAAGCCAAAGGAACCATTGCCCACTTTCTCATTCCTTCAACACTATCCACTGAGCTTCACATGATAGGCACTGTTCTCAGGGGACATAATAATCTAACGGCTCTTAGGGATAATTTAGAAAGTGTCTTCAGTGCACTCCCTATTGCAAGTGGTAAGCAGGGATTCTTTTTTTTTTTGTACAATTGTTCAATATAAGACAAAAGGTAATTCAGTAAATTAACTTGTGTTATAGACAACAGTAGACAGAGAAATTAACAGGTTTAACAGTAGCATCACATTATATACCCACTGTTCTCAAATTTGGTTAAATAAATAAATCAGAATCTCATCTGTGAGCTTTCTAAAACAGTTAATTCACCTCTACCCTCAGCAAGTCTAAGAGCCTTAGTGTATAAGGATTCTTATACATTATGCCTGGGGTGGGGCAATGCTGTTGGTCTTTGAACCATACTTTGATTAACAAGGTATATACAACATGATGTACTTAGCCAATTTCTTATTGTTGAATATTTAAGTTCTTTTTGTTTAAAGTTTATTTATTTGAGAGAGAAAGAGAGAATGAGTTGGGGAGGGGCAGAGAGAAGGAGACAGAGGATCTGGAGGGATCTGTGCTGGCAGCAGAGAGCCCAATGCAGAGCTTGAACTCATGAACTGTGAGATCATGACATGAGCCAAAGTTGGACGCTTAACCAACTGAGCCACCCGGCACCCCTTAGTTCTTTTTAATATTATAAATAACAATACAATGAACATCCTTGTACATATGTATTTAGTACAGTTTCTGAATAGTTTACTTTATAATATATTTATAAAAGAGAAACTACTAAGTCAAAAAGGATGTGAATTTTTTTAAGTTCTTAATCCATATTGCTAAATTGATTGCTATAATATTTATACCAATCTGTATTCCAAATGCTGATGTCTGCAAATACATTTTACCACAGCCTTACCAACACTTAAGAATATCTTCATTTTTGCCAATTTGATAAACACAAACGGTATCTTATTTCAGTTTGCATTTATTAATGAAGTTGAACTTTTTATGTTATTAGTCATTTGCATTTCTTCTCCTGTAAATGACTATGGCCTCTATTGGACCAGTCTTAAATTATTCCCTTGTCAAATGTTTCAACTCGGTTGATCATTGATTTTCCCTCCTTTTATGAGGTTACATCTCCAATTTTATAATTGAAGTAGTAGGGAAAAATAAAAGCTCCTTTAAAGAAATTCAGTTTATTGCTAAGTTGTAAAAACATATTCCTGTACTGACTTCAAGGAAATGCCTTTTCTGACACTGCGGATAGATTCCACCATAAAACTGAACTGTATAGTTCTTTGCCATAACATTTGTGTGTTTCAACTTGTAGCAAGGAAAGGCAAATTCTGTATTCCATTCTTTGAGAAAGTTGTTTGTTTGGCAGTTTTTAAATTTAAATAAAGGAAAGAAAAAGAAATAGAGTTAAAACTCTCATCTGTGTTTCTCCAGACCAGAGTAAAACAGCCACACAAAACCACAGTTATGTCACAAACAACGGTACCACTGTATATATTTATAAAATGCTGCACTCACAGTTTAAAACAGAGTAAGGATTTCATACTGTGCATTCAGAAGAGTGTATTTTCAATGTGGTAAAACTGAGATACTTAGGTCTTCTGTAACAAATGAACTGTGAACATTGAACTCAATATTGCCCAACACTGAAAGTTAAATCAACAAGAGTTGATTAAGCACTTATTACATTTTCTTTTTATATATATATAACATATATTCAAAAAAATATATGACTTGCTCCTTGCCATTGTCTAGCTTAGAATCGCATTACCCAAACTCATGATTTTTAAGATTAACTGTTGAGGGCAACTCAATACATTGTCTGTGAGACCATAATTGGAATAGTCTCTTTGGAAAGCAATTTTCAATATATATCAAATCCTTAAAACCACTTATACTTTTAAATTAGTCATTTCACTTCTGAGAATTATTTTTTTTAAATGTAAGCAAAGTTCTATGCACAAAGATATCTTTAGCAGTAAAGCACTTTTCACTGTATACAATGAAGGAACACCAGCTTAAAAGCAATCTATAATTTGTTCATTTGTTATGATGATCACTATGTATGTAAAGTAAAAAGCCAAGCACAGAAAAAGAAAAACGTTAACAGGGGTTTATATTTTTGACATATTTTGGGGCGCCTGGGTGGCGCAGTCGGTTAAGCGTCCGACTTCAGCCAGGTCACGATCTCGCGGTCCGTGAGTTCGAGCCCCGTGTCAGGCTCTGGGCTGATGGCTCAGAGCCTGGAGCCTGTTTCAGATTCTGTGTCTCCCTCTCTCTCTGCCCCTCCCCCGTTCATGCTCTGTCTCTCTCTGTCCCAAAAAATAAATAAACGTTGAAAAAAAATTTTTTTTATATTTTTGACATATTTTTCCAAATTTCCCCCAAAAAGCCTCATAATAATAGGGTGAAGACTTTGCTTTTATAATGAATGAATGTAGGGGCACCTGGGTGGCTCAGTTAAGCATCCCACTCTTGATTCAGGCCCAGGTCATGATCTCATGGTTAGTGGGATTGAGCCCTGTGAGGGGCTCAACACTGACAGTGTGGAACCTGCTTGGGATTCTCTCTTTCTGAACCTCCTCCCCCCAAAATAAATAAGTCTTTGAATGATTTGGTTTTGCTCACCGGGGGCACTGCCAGAAATGGAAAGGAGGGACTTTGGTGAGAGACTCTGAGAAGCCAGAAATTTCTTCCCAGTTTGAGCCCTCAAGAAAAAGATGTACAACATGTCTTCATTTGGTTCTGTGGTTCTCCCACCCTATTTTATTTAATAATTACTCTTCCCATGTGGATTCTCTTTACATGCTTTCTGAAGGAAGGTAATTAGGGCCCAAAAATTCACAAAGAGTTCATGGTGGGTACCGCTTTTCTGAAGGGACTCACACTGTGTCAAGAATAATCCCCATGCACTCCATCCCTGCCTTGGGGCAGGAATCCTCTACAGTCAAAATATGCACATAAGCACATACCTTAATCATTTGGCTACTTTTTATGATCTGTCTTCCTCTTGGGTAAGCTAAAAGTATGGTGTCTGGTACATAATAGGTGAAGAATTATTTGTTAAATGAATAAAAAGTAGAGACTTTCTCTCTGTTTTATTTGATGATGTAGGCCCAATGTCTAGAGCAATACTGTCCAACAGAAATATAATGTGAGCTACACACACAATTTTAAATTTCCTAATAGTCACATTAAGACAGGTAGATAGCTTAAATTGATTTCAACATTTTATTTTACCAAATATATTCAAAATATTACCATTTTCACATGTAATTAATATACAATTACCAATGAGCTTATATTTTTCTTATCAAGCCTTTGAAATGCAGCATGTATTTTATATTTACATACCACTTCAATTCAGACTAGCCACATTTGAAATCCTCAATAGGTACACGTGGCTTGTGACTGCCTTTTTGTAGAGTACACATCTAGAAAAGTGTCTGGTGCATAGCAAGTGGTTAGTATTGGCTGAATGAATGAGTAAACTAAAACATCTGAGTCAAGAACTTCTGTTAAGCCATTCCTCCACACTCCATACTTGTTGGTTTGTTGACCAAATGGTTGGTTGGTTCTGATAATCTAAATGCAGGATTTTGCCTTTATTGCTATCAAGCATGATTTTTTTTTTTTTTTTTAAACATTCAACTCTGGACCCAGCCTTCCAGGATCACTGATACTCTAGATTCTATCTGACATATCTGCTAATCCTCCCAGTTTCAGGTCATACTCATATACAATGACCATACCATCTATATTGAGAAAATGTTGGGCAGGTCTGGTCTAAGGCAGATTTCCATAGGATGCTTCTACAGGCTTCAAACATTGCATTGATCTATTAGACATTTATGTTTCAGGTTCTTCCTCTCTCTATACCTCTAACTAAACAATCCATGCCTCTAATTTCTTCATTTTGTCACAAAAATATCAGAGATTGGGAATCAAGCAATATCTCAATATATATTGTCTTTGGCTTAATTTAGTGTCTAAAATATTCTCATCTACTTACTCTCTTCTGCAAATATACAGTCATCTCTATGTAACCCGACAGATTCTTAAAAAAAAAAACTAACAGTGTATACAACTAAATAATGATACAAATCTCTGGCATTTGTGGATATAACAGTCTTAATTTCAACTATTCGCTATCAACTTATGTGGTAATTCTTTGAATTCTGGACACTAAGTGACCAGTGGCTGAAAAGAAATAATTTAGCTGATGAGGAAAACTAGCTGATGTCGTCACAACCCCATTTCAATTGATGCTGTGGCTCTCTAGTCTTCAACTACATAGTAACTCTATAATTTTAAACAATAAATTTGTGTATAGTAAGAAATGATCTTAAAAAGGAAAAATAACTTTCATCAAAAACAAGAAAAGAACACTAATAAAAAGTTAAGTGTTAGGTCCAGCAATGACTCAGGATTATATTATAAAACACTCTGTTTCAGGCACCATGCATTCCTTCACTTAATCCTCTATAACAATCTTTTGATCTAAATCTTATTGTTGCCATCCCATTTTAATCCTGAGTTATCCTAAATGAAATGTCAACCTCTGTATCACTCTCCCGAGAGCAGACAAACCTGGCTCCCTTTTTTATCATTTTTCTATCGCTGATATGTTTCCCCAATTGTGGTCTGAAAACCACCTTTATCAGGGTCACTGGGCTGCATCTTTAAAATACAGCTTCCCAGGCCATACAATATTCCAAGCAAAGCAATCCCTTTGGGGATAAGACCTGTGAATCTTCATATTGAATAAGCTTCCTGAGTGTTTCCAATGTGCATTACAGTCTGTAAACTACTGACCTGGGGTCTACCTTAAAAGACACTGTAAAAGAAGGCCTCTTCTGAAAATGTTGGGTGTTCCCACTTAAGACACATCAGAACTACATGAAGAATATCTTCAAAATAAAAACTCCTAGGTCACATCCTGGATGGCACAAACTGGGATCTACTGGGGTTATACCTGGAAGTATGTGTTTTTAAGACAAATTCTCCTGGCCCTTAAGCAGCAACAAACCATGCCCTGGTCAGCTGGTGAACACTTTGGAATCACTGGTATAAGTCCCTGTCTAGTTCACATGTCAAAATTCTGCAAATTTTATGCTTGTTTCAGTAAATCAGAATTCGTGGTTGCATACTTTTACAGAAAAGAAAACATAAGATGTGGTAATCTGCCCTTGAGATGTTTATTTTCCTATATGGAAGAAAATATTTACTCAACCCAAAATTGTGAAGAAGAAATAATAAGCAGTTCTGAGAAGACAAGTAGATATAAATGATACAACCCTAAATAATAGGCAACTCTGAACTTATGTCACTGATTCCCTGGATTCCAACAGGAGAAGGTCTTTCACAGTTCAATCTCTAAATACTATACAAGTTACAACATTCTTGGAATTTTTATTCATGATTTCCACTCATCAAATGCAAGATATTTTCTCTCATGCAAGAGTCACTCCTCCAAGAATTCCTAGTAAGATCTGCTTATGAGGCCCTGTGTAACCCAACTCAACAGGACATCCAGGTGATAACAAAGAAAATGTGTGAATCTTGGCAGTGAGCAACTAGCACTGATCAGCTGCCAAATGACTCATAAACTGGTCCACAAAATGTAAGCACAGTGCTATTTTTGAAGAGGTCAGCAACCCAGCTGGCAGAAAGAAAGAAAATGCCAAGGAGTCTGATTAGTAAGAAAATAATGCATAAACAGCTAACTAAAACATTTAGAAAGGGATTCTACTCCACAGTCTTCCAGTGGAACTTCAGACCCCTCTGGAAATATCCCAGACATACCATAGTCTATCAGTATTTATTAAAGGCCTTTTATGTAGTATCCTGTGAAGAAAACCCAGACCCAAAGGAGTAACAGGCAAAAAAAGGCTACATGTGGCTTCAAGGTAACAGCAGGGACCTGACAAGGATGGCTGCATCCAGTCCCCAAACACAGGGTCCTATACATTGGCTGCTGGCAGAAAACCAGTAGGGTCAAGAGTCACAGACTCTAAGAACCAGAAGTCTGAACCCATCAGTACAAGCCCATCCTTTGTGTTTCCACAAGGAGCACAAGGGAAGCCCAGCTCCAGGAAGAAACAGAGTGTGGCTGACACAAGGTCCTCTACATCCTGGGAAATGAGCCCTGAGAATATGAGTTCTCCAAATAGCAGAGTCAGGTCAGTTGAGGAGAACAGAATATGTGAACAGAAATAGAGATGTTACGAAAGCAAATTACATATGTGGTAGGTACCCTTTCAACTGAACCTCACTCAGCCAACTCACCGGATTAACCAATATTCCCCATTCCCTCTCTGAAACCTACAGATGAATGCCAGGATGTGCTGACTGCCTATAACCAAGAGTCTATTCCTCAACATTCCTGGGCATCTTCACTTCTACCAGTTATATGCTAACAAGAGCTATCTATATCAAGTTTAACTACTGTTACAAGTATGCAGTTTGTTTAAATGTATAAAAATGATGAAATAGGAGAACCATGGAGTTGTTTCCATGAAAACTAAATTGCATTAAGAGGACATAATAAGTTTTTTAAAAAACAGTTGCTGCTTGGGGCTCCCGGGTGGCTCAGTCGGTTGAGCACCTGACTGCAGCTCAAGTCACGA
The DNA here is from genome assembly GCF_014898765.1 of Herpailurus yagouaroundi. Taxonomy (NCBI): domain Eukaryota; kingdom Metazoa; phylum Chordata; class Mammalia; order Carnivora; family Felidae; genus Herpailurus; species Herpailurus yagouaroundi. Next base: position 17,154,401 of record NW_024412452.1, read on the forward strand.
TCTCACAGTTCATGGGTTTGAGCCCCGCATCGGGCTCTGCGCTGACAGCTCAGAGCTTGGAGCCTGCTTCCGATTCTGTGTCTCCCTCTCTCTCTGCCCCTCCCCTGCTCACACTCTGTCTTGCTCTCTCTCAAAAATAAATAAAAACAAGGGCGCCTGGGTGCCTCAGTCTGTTGGGTGACCAACTTCAGCTCAGGTCATGATCTCGCAGTTTGTGAGTTCAAGCCCCGCATCGGGCTCTGTGCTGACAGCTCAGAGCCTGGAGCCTGCTTCAGATTCTGTGTCTCACCCCCTCTCTCTAACCCTCCCCTGCTCACACTCTGTGTCTCTCTGTCTCTCAGTAATAAACAAAAAAAAATTTTCTAATAAAAAATAAAAACATTTAAAAAATAAAAAAAAAAACAGTTGCTGTGCAATTAGGGGTAGGTTTAACCAACTATTAAAGATGCGAATATTGTAAAAATCTAGGAAAAAGCATTTACATCCTTATTCTGTTTTAAGAACCCAAATGAAGAAAATGGAGAAGATGTTTTGCAAGTCTGGTTTACACATGATGACTCAGGACACTGATAAGCAGACCCATACTCAGAGAAAAAGGCTCAAGTGCTATATGGAAAAATAAAAAAGAACTCCTTGTGCAAGAAAAAATAAACACTGACCTTGATCCCGTTATCCAGAGTCAATCACTGTTAATTTTCTTGAATATACTTATTTATTGTTTTAAATACATAAGTACATATACACATGCATATATATACATAAATGCACATACCATATATTTTATATATATATATGGTTTTTAATTGTTAAAAATGCTACTTATAATGTATTTTTCTTCATTAATAAATCACGACCATCTTCTGATGTCAGTAAATATTTATCTATAATACCTTTTTAATAACCTTGTAGCATTCCATTTTATGACCACATCATAATTCAGTAAATCCCTTTTGTTGGACTTTTAAGTTGACTCTCATTTCTATATGTCATAAGCAATGATTTCACCACTGTACACAGCCTCCACTGTTTCCTTAGGACATATTCTGATGGTTGTAATTTGATACACCAGATAGAGCAGAACTGGGAGCTCCTTTCTGGTTCTTAAATGGGACACTAGGCTGCAAGACAGATACAAATACAGCAAACTCTGTATCAGTACTTTGTTAAGGGTAGAGGCATATCCTTAACTTTCTCTCTATCTACAAAATGGAACAAAAACCCTATTTTCCAAGTACTTTGAATCCTTGAAACCGATCTTAGATATGCATCTCTGATTTTTTAATACAATCTCAGCAAACTCAGTACCATCCTTATTCTAATCTCTTAACACTTCTTGAGTTCCTTCCTATGAGGTGCTAATGGCAATTCACCGCCTGAGTGTTTTGTGGCTTTATCTTCACGAAACTTAGGATGGGCCCATACACACATAATTTAGGGGTACATTTGCCATTTTATTGGCTGTACAACACCTCAGCTTTTTTCCTATTCTTCATGAATCTTTCACCTTACCTCTCCAGACAACTAGCTCATTCTGCCAACTATCCAAACAGCTGAGATGTGGCATGGCGTAGGCACGGCCAGGAAGATGCACCTGCCTGGATCTACATCTGCTTCCAGCAGAGAATTCTTTTTCTTGGTGGCAGCCAGCAGTGGTGCCAGTGTTGTTCTCCACAGAGGATTCCACAGTATGACTCATACTGTGATTCTGACCACACAATTTCCTTGCCCTCCTCTTTTCCTGAGCCTCACAGCAACTCTGCTAGCTACAAATATTCTTCTCATGAATTCCTTGTTGCAAGGGGAACAACACGGAATCTTTGCTGCTTGCAATTTAGAAGCCTGAAACAGTAATGCCTAAAGTGACACACAGACGCTGTGTGCCATAATTGTGCAAGATGAAGGCCCTGGAGAGAGGTGGCACCTTTTCTAAAGCCCACACTCATGCTCCCCAACACCCTGATATTTCATATGATTGGTGAGAGAGAACCAATGTGAGAATTTAACCTACTAGCAATGTAGCTAATCAAAGTGTATTTTCTCTTACTACACTCATCAGCACATTTATTAAACAGAGAAGAGCTGTTTCTCTCTGTGAGAGTTTGGTCTTGATCGACATACAAATCAAGGAAATCTTTGCTGTTCCTCATGCAGACTGATATTCACATTATACATTAATGGAAATTTAGAGATCATCTAGTCCAGGAATTGGTACACTTTTTCTGTAAATGGCCAGATAGTAGATATTTTAGTCCTTTTGGGACACAGACAATCTCTGTCATGTATTTTTCTTCCTCTCTTTTCAACAATCCTTTAAAAATACGAAAGTCATTGTAAGTCTCAAACTTCCTGATTTCAAAACTTATTACAGAGCTGGAGTAATCAAAACATTATGGTACTTGCATACAGACAGACATATAGGCCAAACCAATGGACTAGAGAGCCCAGAAACAAACCCTCCTCTATATCTTCAAATGATTTCAGATAGGCATTCTAAGACAATTCAATGGGGAAAGGCAATCTTTTCAACAAACGATGTTGGAAAACTGAATATCCACATGCAAAAGAATGAAGTTCGGCCCTTACACCATATACAAAAATTAACTCAAAATCGTTCATAGACCTAAATGTAAGAGCTAAAACGATAAAATTCTTAGGAGACCATACAGGAGAAAAGCTTCATGACACTGGATTTGACAATGGTATCTTGGGTAGGATACCAAAAGCACAGAAACTAAAAAAAATAATAATAAATTGGGCCACATCAAAATTTAAACTGTGTGCATCAAAGGACACAATCAACTGAGTGGAAAGGCAACCCACATATTGGGAAAAAGTATTTGCAAATCAAATATCTGATAAATGTTAATGTTCAAACCATAAAAAGAAATCCTACAACTCAAAAAACCACACACACACACACACAAAAAAAAACCCAACTATTAAGAGCTGGGAAAGGGACTTAAGTAAGACATTATTTAGGCTAAGAAAAAAAGAAGACAACATCAGAAATGAAAGAGGAGAGATCACAACTGATACCATAGAAATTATAAGAATACTATCAACAATTATACACCAACAAATTGGATAAGCCAGAAGACATGGACAAATTCCTTAGAGCCATGCAACTTGCCAAGACTGAATCATGAAGATCAGAACAGACCAATAACAAATAAGGAGATTAATCAGTAATTACAAATCTCCCAACAAAGGACAGCCCAGGACCAAATAGTTTCACTGGTGAGTTCTACCAAACATTTAAAGAAAAAATAATGCCAAACCTTCTCAAAACCTTCCAATAAAAAAAACTGAAGAGGAAGAAACACTCTCAAATTCATTTCATGAGGCTGACATCACCCTGATACAAAAGGCAAATAAGGACACAACGAGAAAAGAAAATCACAATGAGGTATCACCTCATACCTATCAGTATGGCTGTCATCAAAAAGAGGGGGGAAGAAAGACAAGAGATAACAAGTACTGATTGGCAAGGATGTGGAGAAAAGGGAACCCTTGTGCACTGTTGGGATTGTAAATTAGTACAGCCACTACTGAAAATAGTACGGAGGTTCCTCAAAAAATAAAAAAGGGGACTACCATATCAATCCCACTTCTGGTAAAACCTTGGATTATAAGTAACTTATTCTGTGAGTGTTCCACAAAACAAGCAAACATTTCTAATAAATTTTAACTTGATAAATGAGCAATGTCTTGCAGTACAAGTAGTACGTGACTGCCAAATATCACGTGATCACAACTGAGCCTGTGGTTCTGTCTCTCTCTCACTGCAGTATTGTGGGTGATCATCAATGCAATGTCACATTTCCATGAAATCCTCAAAAGGAGGCAAAAGCAAGTGTCATTGGATAAGTTCCTTGTTAAAGTTCTGCACAAAAAGAAAAAGATTCCATTGAGCCAATAGATAGCAGTGATTCCATTAGTGATAGTGAAAGTCATCCTACACAATAACCCTCCTCTCTCCCTCACACCAGCCACAAAGGTTTTCAAAGGTAAGTGCAGGTTATTTATTTTTTGTTATATTTTGTATTTTCTTTATTATTTTGTATTATGTTACAGTATTTTAATCACTTTTATATGAATATTTTTGGGTTGTGGAACAAATCATCTGAGTTTCCATTATTCCTTGTGAGGAAGTTCGCTTTGATATATAAGTGCTCTGGATTATAAGCATGCTTCTGGAATGAATTATGCTCACAAACCAAGGTTTTATTGCATATAAAAAGGAAATGAAATCAGGATCTTGAAGAAATATCTGCACCCCATGTTCACTGTAGCATTACAATATCCAACACATGGAAACAACCTAAGAGTCTGTCTATGGATGAATAAATAAAGAAACTGTGGTATGTACATCTGTATGGACTATTAGTCAGCCATTAAAAAGAGGAAATCCTGCCATTTGTGACATGAACGAACTTTGAGAGCATTATGCTAAGTGAAATAACTCAGAGAAAGACAAATACTATATGCTATCACTTATATGTGGAATCTAAAGAAAACCAAACTTACAAAAACAGATTAGAATGGTGATTACCAGGGACAGGGGGTTGAAGAAAATGGAGAGATGTTGGCTAAAGGGCACAAACTTCCAGGTAAAAGAGGAATAAATTCTAGTGATCTAAAGTATAACATGATGATTACAGTTAATACTGTATTTATACACTTGAAAGTTCCTTAAAGAGTAGATCTTATATGTTCTCACCACAAAAAAGAAATAGTAATTATTGTAATGTGATAGAGATGTTATCTAAAGCTATTATAATAATCATTTTGCAATATGTATCAAATCAACACATTGTATACCTTAAACTTACACATTATAATGTCAATTATATCTCAAGTTAAAAAAAATTTAAGTTCTCAAAGAGGTATCTGTACAGCTATGTTCATAGAAGCATTATTAATAGTCACAAGGTAGAAGCAACCCAAGTATCAACCAACAGATGAAGAAACAAAATATGGTAAATATATACAATCAAATATTTTCAGCTTTAAAAAAGGAAGGAAATTCTGGAGCGCCTGGGTGGCTCAGTCGGTTAAGTGGCCAACTTCAGCTCAGGTCATGATCTCACAGACCATGAGTTCAAGCCCCGCGTCGGGCTCTGTGCTGACAGCTCAGAGCCTGGAGCCTGTTTCAGATTCTGTGTCTCCCTCTTTCTGACCCTCCCTCGTTCATGCTCTGTCTCTCTCTGTCTCAAAAATAAACGTTAAAAAAATTTTTTTTAAAAAAAGGAAGGAAATTCTGACACATGCTATAACACGAATGAAGCTTGAAGACATACTCAGTGAAATAATCCAGTCACAGAGGGATAAATACTGTAGGATTCCATTTATAAGAGATACCCAGAGTATTCAAATTCATAGACACAGAAAGTAGGGTGGTGTTTCCAAGGGCGACGGAATGGGGAGCTATTGTTTCAATAGGTACAAGTTTCAGTGAAAAGAGTTTTAGAGAAAGATGGTGGTGATAGTTGCACAACAATGCAGATATACTTACATCAATGAACTATACACACTTAAAAATGGTTAAGATGGGGGCCCCTGGGTGGCTCAGCCAGTTAAGTGTCTGACTCTTGGTTTCAGCTCATGATCTCACAATTGTGAGATGGAGTCCCATGTCGAGCTCTGCAATGGGGCTGGAGCCTGCTTGAGATTCTCTCCCTCTCCTCTCTCTGTGCCCCCACCTGCACTCTCTTAAAAAAAATGGTTAGATAGTAAATTTTACATTAGGTGTACTTTACCATACATATGTATATATTTCTTAGTTCAGAGGCCAAAGAAAACAATCCTCAGACCCAATTTAGCATATGGGCTGCAATTACCTGACCCCTGATCTAGTCCAGTGATCTCCAAACAGTGTTCCAAGAAGCCCTAGAAGGAAAATATACCTCTAGAGTTGCCAGGCAGTTCTTGTAAAAGGCTTCTAGGGAGGGATGTAGACTCCCCACACTTGCTTCAAACAGAGAAGCTCCTCTCTTACCTAAAGGTCTACAGGCTTACCTTAAAGAAAGGTCTCTATAGCTTGAAAAGGTTTGGAAAACTACTGCTTAATATACCTTTTTTTTTTTAATGTTTGTTTATTTTTGAGACAGACAGAGACAGTGTGAGCGGGGGAGGGGCACAGAGAAAGGGAGACAGATTCCAGAACAGGCTCCAGGCTCTGAGCAAGATGTCAGCACAGAGCCCGACGCGGGGTCCGAACCCACAAACCCGAGACCATGACCTGAGCCGAAGTCGGATGCCCAAACAACTGAGCCACCCAGGCACCCCTTAATCTACCTTTCTTACGTTATAGAAGATAAAATGAAGGACTGGAGATGGCGAGTGAAATGTACAACAGAGTTGGGACCAGAACCTAAGTCCTTATACTATGAGCTCAATCCTTATCCATTTCACTTAACAGATCCTTTTGGACTTGATCCTGATAAATTCATGCAATTTATTCAGCACTTCTTTGTACCCAGAAAGTATCTATGAAAAAAGTACAAGGCAAGATCTTGATATGTAGTAGACAAAATAGCCCCCACAAAGATCTCCTAGTCCTACTCCCTAGAATTCTGTTACATTACATGACAAAAGAGGTTTTCCAGATGTTATTAAGGTTGAAGACCTTGACATTGGTAAATTATCTTGAATTATACAGATGGACCCAATCTAATCATGTAAAAATCCTTAAAGATATATATATATATATATATATATATATATATATATATATATATATATGGCTGTAGTCAGAGGGAGATGTATCTACAAAAAGAATACTCAGAGAGATGGAACATTGCTGGCTTCTAAAATGGAAGAAAGAGGCCATGAACCAAGAAACATGGACAGCTTCTAGAAGTCAGAAAAGGAAACAAGTTCTTCCTTAGAGCCTCCAAAAAGATTCACAGCCTTGTTAATACCTTTATTTTAGCCCAATGAGACCTATGTTAAACTTAAAATTGATAGCACTGTAAGATAACAAATTTGTGTTGTTTTAAGCCACAAAGTATGTGGTACTTCATTACAGGGGCCATAAGAAATGAATACATGCTCTCAAATACACACAGTACAGCTTATTTATCCCGCATTTTGTGTCAGTTAAGAATCTGCTCACCTGGCCTTTCCGTCTTCTTCACTAGCAAGCATACTGGCCCCTTGGACACCTAGCTCTGCTCAGAAGCCCTGGAAATCAAACCATGAGTCAATCTTGAGAGTTCCCAAGGGCAAAAAAGTAGTAACAGTAGAATTAAAAAATTAAAACTACCTCTGTAAATAACCATGATTGAGCTTACCAAGCATTACAAAAGCTGGGAAAAAAAAAAAAAAAAAAAAACCAGGTCAGGATATCTGTCCCTACATTAATGGACATATGATAGGCAAAGCCAAAGTCTGGGTCAAAATAATGCTAAAAATATGATCTGGTCTGTGCTTGGGGAGAGCAGGGAGGATGGGCAGACACAGGACAGATGAAGCAGTTCAGCCAGTTATTTCACTACGTTGACTTGGCCCTTCATTCTAAATCAGTGGTCAGCAAACCACCACCCTCAGGCCAAATCCAGCTTGCTGTCTGGTTTTGTAAATAAAGCTTATTAGAACATGGGCCCATTCATTCATTCATTCATTCATGTATTGCCAATGACTGCTTTCCCACTACAATGGCAAAGTTGGGTAGTTGTGATACACACTGAAAGGCAAAAAACACAAAAATGTTTATAACTGGCTCTTTACAGATAAAATTTGCTGACCCCCTGCAGATTGGCTGGGGCACCTCCACATAAACTGGAGAAAAAGGATCTCAGAGTAAGAGTTCACAAGCACCTTCATTCCCTCCCTGTGCAGCCATGGTATGAGGGGCCATGTTTGTCTTTCCTCCTGCAGTTGGTTTTGCAACTCACGTCTGCTGACCCTGTTCAGTGAGGCTGACAAAGGCAACCACATAACCCAAGGAAATCCAGCTGTGGCAATTCAGCCACATTTTCCTTTGAGTCAGCTGCCCCAGCATGTAAGCAGTCTTATTTGATCTGTTCCTTCTAATCCAAAAGTCCCCAACCCTTTCTACCATATTTTTAAAAATATTACACTAATGTATTTTTCATTACTCATAAATCATGTTGTCCTGCAGCTCTCTACCCACCAAATCAATGACCTTTGTTGTTTCAGGGAAAGAAGCAGCACAACCTTGAACTGTGAAATCCCCCCCCCCTTTTTTTTTCCTTTGCCTGTGTTTTGTATTAGATTTCTCGCATTGGAGAGAAACTATTGTCTCAGAAGTCATTTTTGTTGAAAGAGAAAAAATACTATTTCTATTCAAAAATCATTTTTGTACCTACCATACAAAGAACAAATCTCAGGAAACTAGAGTTTTAGCATAAGTCACGGTATAGAGAATAGAGGGTATGATGTAAGGGCAATTCCTGTCATACAGAATGAGACGCAGGGAGACTTAACAGCCATCTCCTCACCTACCAAGGGCTTGGTCTTGGAAGAGCAGGGAGAGTGAAGTGACAAAAATTCCAGATAGGAAGGGAGAGAAATCAAAAGTGTTTAGCTCAATGATTTAATCAATTGTATCTACATAATAAATCTTCCACAAAAAACCTAAATGATGGGTATTAGAGAGTTTCCAGATTGGTGAATACATGGAGGTGCTGGGAGGGTGGTGCATGTAGAGATAGCATGAAAGCTCTGCACCCCTTCCCACAATACTTTGCCCTATGCACCTCTTCCATCTGGCTGTTCAGTGTATCCTTTACTATATCTGATATAATAAACTAGTAAATTAAAAGAAAACTATTTAGGCTGGTGTTTTAATTTCTCCCTCCTTCTACCACTCCCCTAACACATGTGTACATCTGCACATGCATACACACACACACACACACACTCCATGTAGTTAAGGAGAAAAAGAGTATCACTGGCAGAGGGGAATACCTAAGTAGATAAAAGCCAGAGTTAATGCCCTCTTGTTTCCCCACAGGCTATATCTGACACAGGAAAATCTAGAAGTTTTCCAATAGCCCTGTGTTGGACCCAGGAGAAGGTAGCTGAGAATTAAGAGTGTTTGCTAAGAGGTTAACTGGCATGTAGCAGGAGAATCCTATAGCAGAAGATAAAAGGTAAGCCACCTAAAGCCAGGGTCTGATGGGAGCTCCTGGCTAAGCCTCAGAGGATCTACAGCAGCAACAGAAAAAGTGGAGGATACTAACCCTAAGGGTACCACCATGCACTGCTTACACCCAGCCAGGCCATCATGAGATACAACCAAAGACACCTACCACTGACAATTTGCTACTACACAGAAACTAACTTGCAAAGAGAAGATAAGCTGCATCTCAAAAAGAGGTCAACAGAAGCCAGCAAAGAAGGACAGTATGTGTACAAAATAGCCTGTCCCCACCACAACAATGCAAGTAATTCTTTCCCTTTGACCAGACGTCACCCAGAGAGAAGGAGAGGCTGATGAGGAGACTGCCTGAAAGAAAAAGCTTAAGCCCAGAGAATCTGACCTTAGCTTCAAATACCACCACAAACCAGAGGAAACCATTTTTACTTAAGTGAGAAAATTTAACTTCTTTTTGGTTATTCTGTATAAATATAAGCTCCAGGACAAGAGAACATCAATACCGCTCCAAAAAAAAGTTTCCATGGTGACAGATGTTAACTAGAATTATTGTGATCATTTCATAACAAATATCAAATCACATTGTATAACTGAAACTAATGTCATAGGTCAATCTCAAAAACATTAAAAATAAAGATCCTCCATATTTTGAGTACTATTTGAGTGTGGTGAGTAGATTTCCAAATACCCCAACCTCACTTCTTACCCCTTCCCCTGCTCCACACATATGCTTCAATTCGTGGTTTAATACCAAGAAGGAAAAAGGACTCCCCCTAGGCAAAGAATAGGAAGGGAATACTAATAAATCATTGCAAGAGTGAAGAGCATGCCTTCCTCACCCTGGTGCTTGGATATGACTGCCCTAGAATCTGGGAAGTGGGTCAAAGGCTCAAGCAATATTCCTGCCTACACACCCAGCAACAAAGCAATGGGAGTGAGTAGGGAGGTCCTATTTCCTCTCACGGAAGCTCACTGCTAATGCAAGTTTTCCAAGCCCAGTCGCCAATTCTATGAGTTCCATGATGTCAAATGAAACCAGTATTCCCCATTTCCCACAGGCCCATTTTCAGGCCTTGCCATATCACTATGTCATGTCACTGCCCCCTTGAGAAGCTACTGATTGCAGCCTTATGATCCCTTCCCTGAGCAGACACACAGAGCAAGGTGAAGATGGAGGCGTGTGGCTGCAGAGCTGCAGTATTTCCCCAAAACTGGAATTAATTATCACTACTTGTTCCTCTGTCCCTCTTAGATCTGCAAAGCATGGGTCACAGTGACTTTGTTTTTATTGGCCTACCACATATTGAAACCATTCTTGCATATTGATACTGAATATCTCAGCCAAAACCCTGTGAAAATTACTTACTGTGCAGCACAACAGAATGATTTTCTAAAGTTAAATGTCTTGGGATATTTTATCTTTTCAAGTACATACCAAAAGCAATTAAGTTCAAACTATGGAATACAGTCTTTGCCAGTTTCCATTCTTGACACATATGTGTCTGTGTTTATAAGTTCAAAGACCTCTTAAAGGATCAAATCTCTAGCTTTAATTTTCTCTTTGCAAGTAAAAAATATTCTAGCATCCTTCCTTAAATCATCTGCAAGGAAGTCTGCAGTATGAGGCCTCCATCCACGACATCTCTAATGTGGCCTAAAAAGGTGGAAAAGAACCCATTGCCGTCCTTGCCTCTCCAGCAGCCCATGGGGGTAGCACAATGAATATAAAAGTAAAGTGAGTTCACAGAGTTCTATGCAGGAGAGAAGTACAGTGGCCCTCTCCCAAAGAAGCAGTCTGTCCGAGCTTTTACACACTGACCCAAACCATTCACAATGACTCCATTCTTCCTGCTCCTTTTTCTCTCCCCGTCCTTGCTCTTCATACATACTCAGTTACCCCGATTCCAGAAAATTCTTCCACTGTTCTCATGCCCCCTTTCCTGGATTCTTGAGGCCTTACACAATGCCTTTATTTTCTCCTTGCTTTTCTGAGGGCCACACTTCCATTCTTCTTCTTCTTTTTCCCCCTCAAACATGAAGGTCTTTACCAATTGAATTTGCACATGTAGCTGAGTGATACATCCTGTATATGCTGGAAAACTCCAGAAAACCTGTTCTAATTCTCCACCCCACGCCCCACCCATGTTTACCTTTTAACATTGGTCTTCAAATTATAGTCAATCCTCATTAGCAGATCCCATATTCGCAAATTCACCTACACCCTATTTGTAGCCCTCATGTCAATACTCATAGGCACCTTCATGGTATTCATACATGACACACGTGCAATGCAGTAAAAAAAAAAAACATGAATTGTCTGTCTGACCCACACGTTCCCAGATCAGGCTATTCTGTCTTCTTGTTGCAGCTCTCAAACTGTAAACTAGTGTCTTTTTTGTGTGTGTGGTCTACTTACATGCCACTTTTTTGCATGTTATTGTTGGTGATTTCACTGTTTAAAATGGCCCCCAAGTATAGTGCTGAAGTGCCACCTGATGTTCCTAAGCACAAGAAAGCTATGATGTGCCTTGCAGAGAAAATACACGTATTAAATAAGCTTCACTCAGGCATCAGCTATAGTGCTATAGCCATGAGTTACAAAGAATCAACAATATATATTAAACAAGGTGCCTTTAAAGAGAAACACGCATAAAACAAGGCTACGTATTAATCAATTGTGACCAGAGGTTCACGGGAACCTAACTCTGTATCTCTTTTAAGAGCAATGGCTCAGTATTTGCTAATTCAGTGTCCACAGTGACTTTATAAAACATACCTAGCACAAATAACAAGAATGGCCTGGGAATGTAACAGAAGTGAAATAGAGATATTCAACATTATGCATTCTGGTCAAAAAACATGCTCTTCCTCAGAACTGTATTTTCAGAAATAAAATTCTAAAATTTGCTTTTATCTATTGATGGGGCAGATGCTTCTTCACTCTCTGACATTAGCCTCAGGAGTATCCCAACTCCAGACCATCCTAGCTCCAGACTAGCATTCCCTCTCCTCCCTCAGATGGCCCCAAGTTCTCCTCTCTGGGGAGCCTTCCACACTTGCCTTAATTCCTCCCGTAAGCCTGCCAATCTTCTTCAATCCCCTATTACCCTTATAAAGCCCCTACTCTAGCCATGATATACCGTGGAAGTGGCTTTTGTTTATATCCATTTATGTTTCTGCAACTTTTATCTTGATGTATATTTCACTGGCACCATCTCCTCCTTGGTTTGTGAGTTTCCTATTTCACTTCAAAAGGCTCAGAATGCCTGCTGGGGTGCTTTGTACTTTTGTGGCTGCAAAATAAGTTGTGTCGATTACATAGAAATGCTCACTGACTCCAAACTTCCCTGCTCCTTGTGTGGACGCCTTCTATTACTTCATCATACTCCAGGCAAGCTGAAACATCGTTCATGCTCGCTGTCCCGCAATCTGACTTGCAGATTTAAAGGGAAAGACTTTATTCAAGCACAACACATGAAAATGTCAAAAATCATCATAGATTTCAGGGTTAAGCTATGATGTGATCACTGTGATTGATGCAAGAGTACTCAACAATTCTAATCAGGTCATGTGTTTGCAACTAGCAAACTTGTGGATATAAACAACCCAGATAGCCTTCTTCAGGGTGTATCTTTGCAAACACTCTAAATTTGTCCCTTCTTCCCCTGTGCTCCTCCTCTGGCATGCCACTTCACCTCTCTACTAACAGTAACACCTGCTCCCATAAGGCTTTTACATCTCAGTTTTTCCAGCAAATACATGAAGAAGTGATTGTACCCTGGGCTGTTTGGGCTACTATAGCAGAACACCATAGACTAGGTGGTTTACAAACAGAAATTTATTTCTCACAATTCTGGAGGCTTGAAGTCAGAGATCAAAGTGCCAACATGGTTATGCTCTCATGAGAACCTGCTTGCTGGTTCGAAGCAGCAATCTTCTCACTGAGTCTTCATATAACAGGAGGAAAAAAGGCTAGAGAGCTCGCTGGGCCTCCTTTTATAAGGGCACTAATCCCATCATGAGGGCTCCACCCTCACCTAATCACTCCTAAAGGCCTTACCTCCTAATACCATCACAGACATTGGGGGTTAGGGCTTCAACAGATGAACCTTAGAGGGACACGTTCAGTCCATAAGAGTACTATAGAATTACCACTGTGTAACCCTGAGTGAACTAAAGTATCCAGGCATTGAACATCAGTGGGTGCTACATCACAAAGAGAAAGAGAACTTCATAACGAAAGAACACAGTGGAAGTATGCTGATATACAATTGCCCCCCCCCAAAAAAACCATTTATAAATCAGAACAAACCTATAACTCCAACTCCAATTTATAAGTAATACAGAGGAAAGAGTAACATGTCAAACTACATCATGGGGATACAACCAGCAAGATCCAGACTACAGGAAACTGAAAAACTCTACACATCAAATAACTTGTTTTCAAAAGATTTTAAAAAAAGAGAAAGAAAACATACAGATTTAAACAATTAAAACCTATCAACCAAATGCAATGTGTAGATGTTATCTAGATCTTCATTCAAGCAAACTGTTAAAAAAAAAGTATAATGTTTATGAGATAACTGGAAAATTAAACACTACCCATTCAATGATATTAAAGAAATAATGTTAAATAGTTTAGGTATAATTGTATTATAATTATTCTTAAAAGAAAACAGACCTTATCTTGTAGAGAATCATACTTAATTATGGATGAAGTAATATAATCCTGGTGAAATTTTTTTCACAATAATAGAGGGAGAAAGTGAATTGGGGTAAATGGAAGATTAGCAAGATGCTGTCATTTTGGAGTTAAGTGAACTTACATAGGGCATTCAATAAGTCATTCTGTCTACTTTTATGTATGTTCAGAATTCTCCATAATGAAAATATAAAAACAGGCATATACATCTCTATCATCTTTCTTCTAGTATTTTTCAAATCTGTATCTCCAGTTCTAATTGTTTATCTGCAACACAAGGCTTTATTTCCAAAAGTAAAGAAATTCTTTCCCAAAGCCAGCAATTTTAAGCAGAATGGATGTTTGCTGACCTAAAAGCCATGTTCATTTTCTTCTCTGGTAACAGCCACAATTTTGTTTCCAATGTTTCCCACCTCCCCATTTCCTTTGTCAGTGACTGGCTCAGCTATAGGCCTCCAATGTAGTTCTGGTCACTGAGACATGAGAAGACTGCTGAGGGTTTCTAGGGTAGAATTCCTTGCCCTTAAAAAAAATAATGATGATGCACAAGGAAGAAAGGTCCTCTTCTGCTAGACATGGTCACCTCTGCATGTGATGCCTGGAACTGCAGCAACCATCTTGTTGACCATCAAGGGAGCTAGCCTAACAGGAACATGCTAAGGATGGCAGGGTAGAAAGGTCCATATGGACTCTGAGTTCTCTGTGATAGTACTATGCCACAGGGTTGGCCAGTCCTGGATTTCTTAATACATGGCATAATAAGCACCATTATTAAGCCATTTTGACTATGGTATTCTGTTACTTGAAACTGAAAGTATCTTAATAAAGAGGCTCACCAGAGTCATGGAAGGAGAAATATCTACACATCTCTCCCCCTAAAACTCCCTCCACATTCTGTTTCTCCATTGAAGGCATACTCTCTCCTCTGTACCCCCACCCCTTTCTCATACTCTGTCACACCCTGCTGTCCCCATTTCCATAATAGGTCACATCGCTCATGAGTGGTGGGACAGAAAAAAAGGTGAGAACCATTGCAAAGGAGTTGAAGGAGTTCACAGAAGTGTTCTATTTACCTTATCCTTAGTGCCTACTGCAATGCCTGGCAAAGTTAATAAAGATTTGAATGCAAGCAAGGAAAAAAATGAATTCACAAATGAATGTCCTACCAACCTCTTAAAACGTAATAGTTTCAAAGTTATGCTCAACTTTCCCGCAATACTCCACAAGTAACCCATGTAGACATCATCACTTGCCTGAACTATAATGGCTTTTTATTGGCCTCCCTGTCTCCAGCATTCCATCCTCTCCATGGTCACCAGAGTTATCTCCTAAAACAGATATCCTTCACACTACCTTCCTTAGGATCTCTACTACCTCATAATTAGCAATAGGATCAAATCTAAATTCCTTTCACGGAAAAAGGTCCTTAATTCATTTGATCAGAACCTAAACTTACTGCTAAATCTCCCAATTCCTTCCTCTCTCCTCTCCTCCAATCAACCCAAAGTACCAGCCATACAAGTCCTGGTAGTAACCTATAGGTAATCTTAAGCATGCTTACACTGTGTTTTTTCTTTCCACCCCACCTATTTAATCTAACAAACTCCTGATCGTTCTTCATGACCTAGCCTAGATGTCAACTGGTCTTTACTTTTCCAGGCAAAGTTGGTTATGCTTCCTTGGTTTTCTCATAGTTCTTTGACCATACCTACACAATAGCATCTGCCACGTTTAATTATAATTATCTGTTTAAAGGTACAACCCTCCTACTAAACTAAAAAGTATTCCAGAGATGGAGCTATATCCTTACTCCCTACAGTATCTGTTATTGGATAAAAGGTTCTGAATGATGGAAAGGAAGAAGGAAGGTACTGGCATTTTTCCAGTTGCTAAATCTAGAAACCTGGAAGTCATGAATTCCCAGAACAGAAAGGAATGTTACAGATCATCATAAAAAAACCTTTAAATATAAGTTGACTCTTCTTTCATCCCCTTTATGCAATTTGTCACCAAATCTATTTGTCATATCCTCCTTCACAATGTCTACCAGATTCCCTCCTGCCTCTCCATCCCCACTGACCCACGCCCAGTCCATTCTCATTTACTCATACTGGGATCATTTAAAAGGCCCTCCAAGAGGGTCTCGTTTTCTCTCCACCCCTCCCCATCAGAGCCACACTGCACACAACCAACAGAAGAAACTGTCTAAGCTAGTACTTTTAACATGTCACTCAACCATGCCAAGAAATCTCTAGTGTCCTCTTTATTAAACCAAGCTCCCATCCCACCTCACCCTCAACCCTACCAGCCTGTTCTCCTGAAGTTCAATTATCTGGGCCATTCTTTTGGCCCAACCTCTCAGTGTCTCTCCCACGTTCCAGACACACAAACCATCCCACACCCCGGGTGTCTAGAAAATATGTCAGTGCTTACTTCTGCCTCAGCCTTCTGCTTAGGCCTCAAGACCCTACTTACATACCCTCCTGCTCACCAAAAACCCAGTCCTCCTTCAACCTCACCTAGTACACCTTCCTCCCTCCCTCCCACAGTTCAGACTAATCTTCCCTATTCCTGAACTCCCATGACACTAACATTACTGTTCTGTCTCCCACTTAGAACATAAATGGCTTGCATGCCCCATGAGTCTGCCTCCCCCTTCGCCTATTACCACCCTACTCTTCCTTAAATATTCAATACAAATACCACCTGCCTGTGAACTAAAGAAACTAAAATCTGATGCCTTTGAACTCCTGTAGAACTCTGATGGTATCTTTCTTAAGGCATTTGTCACATTCTTTCTATGAATGCAATTGTCTGCTGTTGTTTTTTCTTTTTCTTAATGTAGGACAAACCCTTTGAGGGCAGGATCTAGTCTCAGCTATTTCACATCACCCCAAAGGTCTTCAGCACCCACAGGAGTGCTTTGTACAGAATAAGTCCTTATTGTAAGATTCTTTCTTTGAGCATATGTTTCTCTGTGCTTCCTAATACGGACACTGAAGGCAGAGCCTGAAATGAACACAATTATAGTATGTGTGAATTAGAATATGGAGGAGAGGAAGAAATACTGGAATATTTTGTGTGCAGGCAAAAGTATGCACCTGTACCCCATTTTGAAATCCAGGTGAAATTTTGCTTAAATCGTTTTCAGAGGGAGTCTTAAAGGGGCTAAGGTTATAAAGGCAGATAAGTGAGTCCAATAAGGTCGGTCTCAGTGACCCCAAAAAAGATTATTGACAGCCTGACCTGGTTTTAGCATCAAAAGTTCTGTACCCTAGGAAATTCCCAGATTCCAGGCCAACCTGATGGTTGATCACTCTACTCCCCAAACCCAATTTTAGCACCCAAGCCCACCTACTTGTCTCCCTTTTCCTGACTCAAGCCACCATTCATGGCACAAGCATGGTACAAACACACCAATTTATCATAACCTAGGCCACACTACACTGTAATTCTTTAAATTTCTCAATGCCAAATTAAGCCCTGCTTTGCAAAGTGGGTGTTTTAGAACTCAGTAAAAATTATTTTGATAGATTAGAAATACCTCTGATATCTGAAGTGCTTCAGCAAAACCTAAGGCAGATTGGAAATACACTGAGATTATGTCAACACTCTTAATATGTCATTAAATGGCAACCTGCTTTTCCAATCCACCCTCAAATCAAATCCAAACACAGTGAGGTGACATACTTCCTAAGTAATATCAATATGTCATATTTGGCTTTGAAAGCCCCATTTATTCATAAAATGTTTAAACTCCATCTTCAAGGGGCGCCTGCGTGGCGCAGTCGGTTAAGCGTCCGACTTCAGCCAGGTCACCATCTCGCGGTCCGTGAGTTCGAGCCCCGCGTCAGGCTCTGGGCTGATGGCTCAGAGCCTCGAGCCTGTTTCCGATTCTGTGTCTCCCTCTCTCTCTGCCCCTCCCCCGTTCATGCTCTGTCTCTCTCTGTCCCAAAAATAAATAAACGTTGGAAAAAAAAAATTTTTTAAACTCCATCTTCTTGAGCCTGCCTTATGTTGATGGTTTCAGAAACCATATTCTCAACTGTGGTATTTCCAAGTCAAATTTTTATGCAGACAAATTAATCTAAAAATTTCCAGAAACAACTAAACTGTATGGAGTTTCAAGGCTCCATTATGACTTTTTTGGTTGTCCCTGTCACCAGTCTAGTGTTTACAACAGAATCTTCAGTGTGAGAATATGTTCTCCTGCATTTTCATTAGTTCCCACAAGGGAATGAAAAAGCCCTTTCAATACTTTTAAAGCCTCCCTTTTAGCCCTCTACCATGTCTAATGCCATAGAGCCAACATCTGAAATGATCATGTATGCACTGGTTTGAACCTAAGGACCTATAAAACATACTCAATTTGGTAAAACATTCAGTTAATATTCTGGAAGCTTCTACATGCTTTGCAGTATGCAAATTGTTCTAAGTGGACTCAAGTGACTGAATTTTTTGCTAGATTAACTGGAGGTTCAGACACCTTCTAAATCCACAATTGCAAGACTCAAAATATGTGACTAACACTATCCATAAAGCTAGTAGTATCAATTATTTTTTAACAGGAAGAAAACCTTAACTTGTCCCTTCACATTGACTGGGCCATCAGTCGAACATGCTACATAACTTCTCATAGATGTATGATTTGATATGAGAACATCTGTAACCGTCTGGAACATATTTTTCCCAGGACTTTACTTCCAGCTCTCTATAGATATCAGATGTTCTCCACAGAATCTGTGACATGTCTTAGAATTCTTAAATAAACATCAGTTATGCCTCTGTCTTGAATAGTGTCAATATGAATTGAAAATCCGCCAGCCTTCTTAACATCACCATGAGCAGACTTCTTAATTAATCTGTTGATACTATAGATATACTTACATTAAAATCAGAGTTCTATAAGCTGATCTTCCACTTATTTTAGAAACTCACTTTTGTTTCCAAAGATTCAAGATGTGTTTAAGCAAGCAATGATCTGAGAAATATACAAGCAGAGCCCTATCTCGCTGCTTATATTTGTTTGTGTTATTTGTCCCATGATAACTGACAGCGTCCTTTGCCAATGGCCTTCGGTCCATTAATCATACAAAATAAAAATATTTCAGCACAACTTGTTCTATCTTCATGTACTTTTGATTATAAAGTAAAAGCCTGGTGCCATGATTAATAGTAATTATTAAATGAGAAGTCTTCATCTCTTACACCAGTTTCTCCAACATAAATGTTCTGCAAATAACATCTGAAAAACACATTACAAAAATAAAAGAACTTAATTTTCATGAAATTATCTCAGATATGTACAAAGATGTATGCACAAGGATATTCTTCTCAAAGTTGTTGAGCAATTCAGAAAATCTGGAAAGACTTTCACTATAGAGAATGACTTATTGCATATCCCTACAAAGAAATGCTATACTATTATTAAAATTAATGTGGTAAAAATATTTTTACTTACATGGAAACTTAGTCCACAATTATTGTTGAGTGGGGAAAAAAGAATTTTAAAAGATAGTATTATAGTGTAATTAATTTTTATTCATACTTTTACATTATATGTCTATTTGTGTGGAAACAAGTCTGAAAATACATACATCAAGTAGTAAGAGTGGTTACCTCTAAATGGTGGCATTAGGGGTAAACTTTATTTTCTAGCTCTTGTCTATACCACCACCGCTAAGCTGCGGCCTATCAGTGCCCAGGGCAGAAAAAGGCAGAGCCTGCAGTGTGAGCAAAGGAAAGAGGGTGCTCACAGGTTGACTGCCAGAGGCAGAAGGCTCTGTTGTGGGACCTGAGAATTTGCATTTCTAACTAACTTCCAGATAATGCTAACTAAGGCTGTTGGTCCAGGGACCACACTTTCAGTAGCACTTCCCTAGGGTTTTCCTTGACCCCATCACTCCCTCAATTCATTCATCACTTCCCTCCCACCTACACTGCCTTCTATTGGGAAGTGTGTGTGTGTGTGTGTGTCTGTCTGTCTGTCTTCCAGTAGAGTACAGGCTCAGGGAGGTCTATGGCTCCTGATCCCAAGCCCAGAGCCTTCTAAAGACCAAGTACTCAATGTGTGTTTGTTGAAGACATTAATAGCAAGACTTTCAGGCAAGGTGGGAGGGTACTGAGAAAGATCTGTGGCGTTCACAACTTCTCATGTGGTACCATGATATTATAAACTACTTCATCCAAGTGTGGGCCAGAATCTCCAGGGATAGGCCTAGGAATCCACACATTTGCTAGCTTTCCAGTAGTAAATCTCCACATTCACTAGTTCCTTGTTCATCAAAGTGGAGAACCTGCCCAGGGAATCAGAGGAAAGAAAGGATTCTATGATTTGGTCAGGGAAGGCTTTTGCACTGAGGCAATGAAAATCCCTGGGAAAATGTGAAAATATTTTCAAGGCACTTTTATCACAGTTAATCCCATTAACCATTAACACCTAAGTATGAATGAGTACCATCAATTTGCACAAAGAGAATGGACAAAGGTTGGTATGATTTGTTAAAAGAAACTTTCTACATTTCACAACATATGTAAATCAAACCACCATACTATATGCTTTAAAATTATACAGTGATGTAAGTTCATTATTTTTTAATAAAACTGGATAAAAAACCTTTTCAAAGTCCAGGGAAAAATTAAGAATCAACTTGGGGACCAGATGCTCTTTTCCAAGGGAGCTAGGGGAAAAGCATATCACATTCTGCTCAGAGGCCTTTTGCTTTCAGGTGGTACAATCCCAAAACAGATTTTATTTAAAAAAAAGAAAAAAAACTGGCTGTTTCTACTCCCTAGAAGACTTTTAAGCAAGCTCTACATAACCAGCCAAGAGGGAGCTGGACTTGGAACATTTGGTACATTGTCCCTTCCCACATGCTACTGTTCCCAGCTGTATCTGCCAAGACCTAGAGTGCTGGGATCTTACAAAAGGCATTTTGAGAGGCCACAATACTTCCTCCTCTTACCCCAACATGAGGCCCTCGATTAAGCCGGAACTAATTCTTATGACAAGTTACAAACCACAGGCAAAAATAATGAAAACACTGACACTGCTCACACTGGGGGAAAACTTCAGGGAGCTCCTATGACAAAGCCCCTGTTATTCACCCAACAATCCTGAGGGTTCCCGTGCTGGACATGGAAGCCTCCCTAAGCCCTGTAGAATGAGGCAGAAAGCAGAATTTCCACTGTAGCACTGGTTCAAGCTTCTAGCAGATGGTTCTCCTATGTGATCAACTTTTTTAGTGTTTTTTTTTTCCTCCTTTATATCATCATGAGGCAGAGGAAAGAACATCAGACTCAGAGTCAAAAGTTCTGGGATCTATATCCCAGTGAATCAAAAATGGGATGGCCTGGAACAGGTTAGTTCATTTCTCTAAGTCCCTGAGTGTGTACCTGTTTATGTGCTTGTGGGTGTATACATGCATACATATATTAAAAAACAGTTAACTAGTATTTTCAAAACTGAGATTTGAACACATCTAGTATGGGGGTTATGCCCATCTCTCCAGTTACCTATTTGCAGGCATTGGTAGGTATTTCTTTGCTGGAAAAGGAGAGTATAAGAACATGGGTCTGAGAGAAGGAATGAAGACATTAGAGGGTGATCTTTCCACATCAGTCCCTCCACTCTAAATTGGGAGCAACCCCAACTGACAGGGAGTGATTTGTCAGCACAACCAAGCCCCAGTGGCTATACAGTATGTGAGGTTTGGTTCCTAAGTCCAAATTAGACATTCTTAGGGGACCCCAGAAACAAAAGAGGAATCATTAAGAGAGCCCTGAGGTCCCGTGCCAAAAAAGGATGAACATCTTCAGAGTAGAGTAAATCCACGTAACATATTTCCCTCCTACTCGCTGGCAGGCAAGGCCTGGGGACACGCAATGGAAATAAGAACTCTCCTGCCAAAACTCACAGGGCCAGTATCAGGCTCAAAGTAGGTAACATACAGGAAAGTAACTTGTAAACTACAAAAAAAGATCTAGAGATATAAAGAAGCACCTGCTTCCTTTGCTTTCCTTGGCTTGGTCAACAGCCAAGAGATCCAGAGAGCTCAGATCCCAGTGGCAGATTGAGGCCCCACAGGGCCCAGTGTGGCTGCATCCAAAAGCATCTTTACAAATAGGGGTGAAAGTTCTCTTAAGTCCTCAAATTGCTTCTAAGCAGCTGACTTGATCGTCTGCAAACTGTGAACTCAGCCAACCTATCTTTGATACCAGATCTTACTTGCTAGCTTTAGTCTCCTTTACCTACATATAGGATAGTATCATCTGAATACTCTACAGACATCTTCAAATCAACATATTCAAAATTAAACTCATCTCACTTTGTTCAGAAGTTTTAATTACCATTTAATATATATTTAAGTATATATATCTGCACTTCTCTCAGACTCTAAGCTCCTTGAAGACAATGACCAGATCTTATGTGTCTTTGTATCCCCAATGGAAAGACAGTAAATTCTCAATAGTGGTTGGCTGCACTGAAATAAAGTATTTGGCATTAGTTAGGAAAATGCTAGCTGCTATGACAAATGCCAGAATCTCAGGGGTTTAATACATCATTTTGTTTTGTGTGTACTAAAGACTCCAATAT
Organism: Herpailurus yagouaroundi; assembly: GCF_014898765.1. Classification (NCBI taxonomy): domain Eukaryota; kingdom Metazoa; phylum Chordata; class Mammalia; order Carnivora; family Felidae; genus Herpailurus; species Herpailurus yagouaroundi. Next base: position 17,176,823 of record NW_024412452.1, read on the forward strand.
GGAGGTTTGTTGGCTGATGGGCAGCCTTCTGCATGCTTGTCTGGGATCCAGGATAACTCCATTTTGTAGCTCTGGCCTCCTCTGGGGTTTTAAAGTCTTCTGCATTCAGCCCACAGATGGGGTGTATGTGACAGAGACAGTGAGACTGACTAATTGAGATTGCTAGGAAAGGTCCCATTTTTGGCCTATTTCCTTAGTATAACTACTAATAACACCGCTTTTCACTCTCAAAAGTGTCCAAGTTTAAAGGATAAGTTATGTTACTCAACCCACAGACCATCTCAAAGATAATCTAGGAGTCCACCATAAAGTTTCTGAGGCTCACATTTTTTATCATGGGCAACTGAGAACCTATCTTAGGGTAAACACTGTAAAATAAAGAAGAAAAGGTCAAGAGTGACATATTCTATTTTATCTGACCACCATCTAGTTCCTGTACAGTCATACATTTTTTGAAGTTTAAAGTTCACTTCAGAGAAACCATAGTCTTCCAGAATATGCCCCTTCTGTGTTGTGTCAAAGCAGTGTCCTCAACATGAAGGACCAGTGTCTGACACCGAAAAGCACAAGTGTTCTATTCCAGCTGGCACCGAATCTCTGCTTTCCAGGAAATGACGGACATCTTCAAAAGGCATTGAACAAAACATTAGTGAATAAAAGCAATGAACAAATGAAAAATGCCTATGATCCAACCAAAATCCCATTAGTTACAGCATTGAAAATGTGACCAATTAGGAAGTCAAGACATTTCTTCTCGATGAAGAACTGCTACCTAACTTTAAAAACAAAAGCTTCTAATTCTGGAGTTATACAGACTGAGACAAGCCTGAGACTTATTTTTGCTTACAGTCTTCATTCATAATGCAATAGACAAAGGTGCAAGGAGAATTTTTAAGGACTTATAGGCAAAGAGTTTTCAAGAACCCAAGAGAATTTCCTAAGATGGTACAGAGATATACATACCAACTACTAAAAAGTTAGATGAAGGAGATAACCTAAAACTCTTTGTTAGCCTGCACTTTCATAAATTTAGTTTAAGCATTTTGAAATTATACAAGAAACTCTGGAAAATAGTCTACAATTCAATCTCACCAGTTCAGAGTGATTTTCCATGTCAAATAGTCTGAATGAAAGAAGCTTTGCCAAATGTAGAGGATTTCCCCCTCTAACTCTTCCAATTGAGACCTGTGAAGACATTGCTAACAGGAATATCTGATCAAATGCTTAAGCATTAACCACGTTCAAGGAAAGCCATTAAATGAACCTTCTGTGAATTAAATTGATTTTCTAGAGAATGAAAACAAAATTGAATCCAAGGATAAACTATCTTAAAATCACATTAGATGAGTAAAAACATAAAATATTTTTTCACTGGGGCTGTAAAAATTAAATTAGCTAAAAGGGGAAATAAATGCTTTTGTATTCCAAGAAATTCCATTTACTAGGACAATAGGTACCTATGAAGGAACCAAAACTCTAAAAAGAGCTCTAATTGTTTCTGAGGATGATGCCTTGTGTAGCAAAAGTCAGCTTTTTCTCTAACATATGAGGAGAATCATTCTCAGTAGCTGCTCACAATTTGGGAGAAATAACAGAATTTCATGGAAATGAACATCTGACCCAAAAGCAGGCTGCTCTGCCAAGGAAAAGGTGGGCAGGCTGGCTCCTCCTCCCCTTTCATCCCTCCCCAGGTATCACCAATCTTTCCTTGGGTTTAAGTTGCCTCTATACATTTCTGCTTCACATATGGGCTGGCCCAATACATTGTTTAGGGTTCAGCAACCTTTGTTAGAGGACTGAGTCGTATCATGCCAGGATATCTACATAAAAATTTTTGTTGTGCCCAGATCCTCATTTTATTAGCCAGATAAGTACACCAGCTGCTAGAACAAGATGTTTACATTTCAGATTTCAAAGATCCAAATTCCTCTTTCCAAGTGGTAACAGAGGGATCTAGGCTCTTTCTATTCCAGTAAACTGGATCAGAGAGTACCCATGGAAGATCATGCAGTTCAGCCTAAAAGTGGCACACATGATTTCTACCCAAATTTCACTGGCTATAATTCAGTCTATAATTTATCTAGACGCATAAGGAGCTGGGAAATGTAGCTTTACTTTATCCTCAGGAAGGAGAGAAGAACTGGATATTGGTGTATTCAAGCTATTTCTACCACTTGTTAATCTCTTTTGCACATGAGGCACTTTTTCAAGAACAAGGGTAAATGGTGAAAAGTATATTGTACTTGAGTAATCATAGGCTAGTGATAAAGAATAGGTAAATTAATAATTACAATACAACATGGTAAGTGTCATAACAGAGGCATTACCAGAGTATTCAAGGAAACCAGAAAAGAAGCAAGTCCAGGGAATCTTCAGGTACATTTGAACTGAATCTTGAAGGAGAGCAAATAACTAAAGTTCTTTAAATTTTTTTTTAAGTTCCTTTGTTTATTTTGAGAGAGAGAGACAGAGGGAGAGAGACAGAGGGAGAGAGACAGAGGGAGAG
>NW_024412452.1:17179338-17210261 GCF_014898765.1 Herpailurus yagouaroundi
GAGAGACAGAGGGAGAGAGACAGAGGGAGAGAGACAGAGGGAGAGAGGGAAGGAGGCAGAGAGGATGAGAGAGGGGCAGGGAGAGAGAATCCCAAGCAGGTGCCACACTGTCAGCACAGAGCTCAAACTCACAAACCATGAGATCATGACCTGAGCCGAAACCAAGGGTCACTCAACTGACTGAGCCACCCAGATGCCCTGCTAGTGTTCTTTCATCACTTCTCACTCACCCAGCACTGCTCTAAGTCCTTCTCATGTACTAACTCATGTAATGGTCATAACAACTCTAAGTGGTGGGTAGTATTATTATTCCTACAAATGAGAAAACTGAAGCACAGAGAGGTTAAGTCACTCATTCAGAGTCTGTTTTCTAGTAACAGAAGCAGTATTTGGACACAAGCCCCCTGTCTCCTGGAGTGACTCTCAACCACCACACTGTATAAAACCAGTGAGGACAGAGGCCCTCTCTGCTGATATAAGTTTTGTCTCAGCATTCTATAGCAGTACAGCAAGAGGAAATTTGGAGGTCTGAAGAAATTTGTACTGGTGCGTCTAACTACACCCTCACAGACAGAGTGAGGGCCTGGACCCAGGCTTACCACTGCAAAGCCAGGATGATGTCAACATTGGGAGTAAGGAACGCAGAGCTGAACAACAGATGGCCCCTCTAAGTCAGGGCCAGTAGCCAAGGAAGGTATACAAACAAGGGGTTTCATTTAATAAAAACTTACTATCATCTTATCAGGCTCAACACCTATCAATCCACGTTGAAGTTGGCCCATGGCCAGAAGCTGGAAGTAGGGGATTGTGCCATCTCTTTAAGCATAGGTGATCCCAGGACTTGCAAGTTGTCATTGTTGCAAGGAAGAAAGCAGTGGTCCATACCTAAGTCCATAGGAATTCTGCATCCTCTGCTGAATATCCATAGTATCAGACTCTATTTCCTGGATTCCACTCCAACTATTTGTCCTAACCACCTACGTGGAGAAAAGGCATGCAGTGCTCACACACACCCAGTTTTTCTCCCCTTCTTGGACACACAGAGACTCTACACTTCTTAGCTCCCTCAAAGTTAGGCGGCCATGTGACTAGTCATAGCCAATAAAATGTGTGAAGTGATACGTGTTTCTTCTGTACTATGGCATAAAAATCTAATCTCTAGTCCTTTGCTTTGGCATTCCCAGAAGCCACCTGTTGAGATGGCTGCATAACAAGGTAAAGGGAGTATTGCCCAGAAAATCACCTACCCCATATTGGACTTTATAAAAGCAAGAAAGAAGCCTTTTTTGTCTTAACCCCCAAGATTTCTCAGTTCATTTATTAATGCAGTATGGCTTAGCTAGTGTATATAATAAATTATATTTCAAGCCTTTGCCCATTTCTGGCTTTGTTTCTACTTCTGTTTCGACCCTAAAACACATGCCACCCTCATTTCATTATTTAGTCAAGATTAAATCTGCCGTATCTAATCCAGTAGTACATACATGTGGTGACTTAAGTCAGTTATTAATTATCACATTTTTAAATGAAGCTATAAAAACTCCCTGACCACCACTTGGAATGTCATTGTCTAAATCTGATGTCAGAATGGCCACAGAGTCTGAGCTATTTCCTAACACATCCTCCTGCTCTAAGTGGAAATCTAACAGGATGAACTTTCTAGTAATGAGGCTTGACAACCTTCCCACCACCAGGAGAAGCAGCAGTCGGGCCAGGAGAAAGGCTGCTAATTTCCTCACTGAAGTGTTGATTAGGCTTCCTGCAAGGGGCCTACTAGTGGAAGAATTCTAACCACTCCTCATCTGAACACTTTGTGAATGCCTCCTGGCCCTCCCTCCACCTATCTCTCTCTCTCTCACACACACACACACACACACACAAAACACACACACAAAGAATATTACAAATTACAACAGCAACATTTCCAAAAGAAGCTGTGTCCAGTGCCAGTACCCTCCATGTTATAAGAAAGCTACGTTCAAGAAGTATTGGATATAAATTCAATCTGAATTAGAGAACACTGTCTTTTGGGAAATTCCAATTTATTTAGTTTGTTACTCAAAGGGAAACATATTCACATCTATAATTCTAGCTTCAACTTATGACTATGGCTTTCAGACAAAACACAGAGAAAACCAAACAAAAATTGTCTTCTAATCTCTAGCACAAGCTGGGCACTCAGACACCAGACATATGCAGACAGGACAATATACTTCTCTTCATCAGAGTACTTTGAGAAAGTGAACCAGACTTAGCAGCACAACAAGTTTAGGGAGAATTGGCTCCTTCTTCTCCACCCCCCGGCCCCCCGATTCACAGAACTTCCTTCTCAGACTTTGCTGACACAATCTGGAGGTACAGATACAGATTACCACATAATTGTTATATTATGTATCTTCTAAGAATGATTTTTTACATTTGCTTTCAGTTTGTAAGCAGAAATACAATTGCATATTTTTATATGTAATCCCTAATTATTATTTATAATTATCTAGGTATATAAATAGACATATATTAATTGGTTTAAATGTTTTCCCCTGGCCTTTTTATACTCTGGCTCTATTTTGATTACTCAGTGTAAAATCAACCATCTCTTAGTCATTTGGAATTTATCTTCAAGCACTGTTTTCAAAAGAGACAAACAAGTAAAACCTTCCCCAGGAGGACTGCCTATCATAGAAATTTTCTGAAACATTGCCTATCAGATAATATATCTGTTGCTTTCACACATGAAAGACAATCTGGCTGGGTATAAAATTCTTGAATCACAGCTTCTTATGAACAAAACTCTGAAGATATTGCTTTGGTACAGCTATCACAGAATGGTACAATTCTGGATGACTATCTCTCTTCTTTTGGCTTTTGGCATTATTTATTTGCTCCTCACTGAACACATGTTGTAATATAGAAAAAATTAATAAAAACAAATAAAATAGATTTGTGATGAATGCTGATTATAACATTCCCACATTCTGCTGGATGTTGAGGGCCCCACCCATAATTGCTGCAGGAGGAACTCAGCTGTTGGTCACATGTATACCATTGATGATATAAATAAGTGATATTACTATGCAGTAACTTTACAATCAACAAAAATTAACACTGGGATTTAAAATATTATTTAGGGGAAAAAAGTAGTACATCTGGAACACATAAGATGAAAACATCCAAAGTCCTCAAACCTCTCCAGATCTTCCACAGGCAAGATTCTGAAATCTGAAGGCCACAGGGTCTTGCAATAATCAACCTCTAGTTCTAGCCTCCCTTAGGATGCACAAACTTAATCACCTCTTTATTCAGAAATACAAGAATCCAACCCCCAAAGAAATATGTTAAAACTAATTATACTTTGTAGGAGATCAGATGGAGAAGAAATAAAGCACAGATGTTAAAAACACACTATCCAGGATCAAATGACCTGGGTTCAAGTGTGACTGTACCACATACTACTTGTGAGTAATCCTGAGCAAATCAACTCCCATGTGTTACCACTTTATCATCTGAAAAAATCAGGGTAATAATATTCCTTATGGGATTGTTGAAAGAATTAAATGAATTAAAATAAAGCACAGGACCTGACATACACAAAGTCTCATCTAAGCACTTACAATGAACAAATGAGTGGCACAACATAAAAGTTACAGGCTGAACTTACATTATATGTTTCCCCAGGAACATGTATTACCATCAAGGTGAGTAGGACAATCAGTCTTACTGCCATAACAAACCAGTTAGGCAAGCTGAGGGAAGATGATGGGGGCTGGTTCAAATCATGAAACTTTTTGGTGCCAAAACTAGAACCAGCTGTTCCAGGCCACCATGTTGTTCCCTACACTAACCTACCAAGATGCCCTGCCATGGAGTCTGGTCATTCAGAGCCAGCACCACTGGTGCTCTTGTTAACCAAGCATCTGGTGAAGCTGCCCAAAGTTTGCATAGAGGGAAAAGTCCTTAAAATATCCCTCTACAAAATGAGGGAATGCTACTTGTTTCATTTTGTTTTTATGATTTATTATCAGGGCACAGGAGATGTTTTTTTTTTCTTCCTAGGAATTACACATTTCTCAGCTTGCTTTCTTTCAAGAGAAAGTTGGTCCAAACCCACAAATAGGAAGAACCCCACATGAAAATTCAACATTGCTATTTAAGGCAATTAGAATTCAAGAAGCAGTTTTTCATCTCACCTACCATCTTGTTGAAGAGCTAGAGTCTCTCATCCCTATAGACCCACAACTAACTTGTTGGCACAATCTAAATTAAAAGGGATTTTTACATTTTTTAATTAATTAATTAATTAAAAGGGTTTTTCTCTCACATCCACCAGCCCTTGGTAGAAAAATCCATGAGGCTCATCACCCTGGAGTATCCCCTCAAAGAACTTCTAAAAGGGGGATGGGGCTATAAGAACACAAGCTCCAAAGGCTCTTCCATCTACCATCCAGGTAAGGCTACATACTGGATTTAACCTCCCCAAAGAAAATGTTTACATCTGCACAATAGAGATGTAAGGATACCTACCTTGTAAGGTTGTTGTAAGGATTAAATAAGAAAATACATCTAACATACTGAGCATAGTCCCCTACATGCTACAGCCAGGCAAGAATAAAGACTGGCTGCCAGTATAAATGCTGCCATATCAAACAATGTATAAAGTCATTGTGCAAGTCTTGATGGCTTACATCTATTTGAACTTCCTGTGTCATGATACTTAATGGACTATTTATATGTTTCCAAGACTAGCTCTTGCTTCACTGTTTTTGTAGAACCCCTAAAACTTTGTGGCAGTCCATCTTGCCCTGTGATGAAGTATTTTCTTGCAGGTCTAATGTCCAATTGACTTCTGATCCTTATCAGTCAGACTCATGAAATTCAAATTCTTTTGCTTCCACATTTCACTGGGGATGCAACTGGAGAAACAGCTGTGGGATGGATTGCTAACTTTTAGGCTAAACTCAGCTAGAGGATGTCTAGAAATCTCCGTTTTGCTCAAGAGAAGCCCAAGATCTGTCAGAATTCCAGAAATACCATATCAGCCCCGGAGTGTACAGGAGCCTCTTCTAGCCTGTAATGTGGGAAGTTCCCAAGACTGCCAAGAAGGAAACATATCACTTGGCCCAGCTGGAACTGGCTAGTTCCGACCTTGGGAGAGGAACCATAAGGGAGGCAGGCAGGCTCATGTTCTTGGTCCCGCCTGGCTGTGAGCCCTGGATCTCCAGGGCCTGGATGCCACCTCTGCTGAGTGCATCTCACAACCTATGGAATTCACCCCAGGTGCACAACAATAGAGCAGGCAGTTAGGTGGTCCTTACCTCCTTGTGCTTTAAGGGAGAGGCTGAAACTGCCAACAGGACCTGTTTGTTCTCAACTCCTCCTGCTCTCCTCCCAAAGCTGGGTTTATTCTCAGCAAGGGTTTGATAACTTCAATGGGATTAAGCAAATGCTGTGGTTGAGTAATACCTGGAAAAGGTAATTACTCATAATGGTAGTTCACAACCAACCAATAAACCAAGCTAAGGGGTTCACACTTTAATACCTACGTTCTGTGACGTTGGTAATTTGGATGGGAACCTTCTAGTCATGCCACTTCTCTTTCCTGCATCTCTACCCATCTGCTCCCTAGATTTTCACCTCCAACTCCCTGTATATCCTTTTTTCTCTCCCTTTCTAAATAGATTCTGAAAGCAGGACTATACAGAGCCAAAAAAAATTGGAAACACAATGACACACTCACACTTTATAATAATTTTGCAAAATAATACTTTAGACATGATCTCCTTGGAAGTGAGACACATTCATGATAAAGAATCTAGTTCAAAGAACCAGCACAAATATAGAAGATTGAAATGTTCATACTATTTCTTATGAAAACAGAATTGAAAGGCCCTGAGTCATATTACATCAGGCATAGCTTGCTTGCTTTCTCTCTCTCCCCCCACCCCCCCCATCCCTGTGTTGTTTCTTTTGTCATTGAGATAAAGAGAGGTACCAGTACCTCTCATTCAGGAGCCCATTATGGCCAACGAACCCATCACAACCAAAGAATCTTCTTTCCCACAAACCTCTTACTATCACATCACAGAACAAAGGCAGGAAGCGCCATCCTTTACTTTTTTATTCACTGATGCAAGGATTCTGCCCACTCTTTACCCACTGTCTGATTTCTCACCAAAGGAGCATTTGCAAGTTGAAAGATTTATATTCTGTGAAATATTTCACTTGTCATCAGCCAGGGGCTCCAGGATCCCTGGATGTGCTGGCCAGTTCCAGGCAGGTTCCCTAAGCTTCCCTCATAGGCAAGGCCATACTGCTCCCAAGTGGCTTCTGTAGAGAAGCAGGAAGCTAGAAATGGCTGTGACTAGGATGCTCTTCAGACTCACCAGGGCCTGCCTCACTGCTAAAGAGCCCATCTCTGTAAACCCACCTCTAGACCCTTTCTAGCAGTCATCACGCTGGAGAGCTCAGGTGCTCACAATTCCAGGAAGGCCTTTTGTCACGACAAAGTGAGCAGTCATTCCATATTTTTAGTACACTAAAAAGCATGCAGGCTGGTCTAACAAAAGAAAATTAAGCATTCAACCGGGTCATCACAGTAGTGAGAGTCTGTTAAGATAAAGTGTGAGGAGGCCCTCCCCACCCACCCACCACCCCCAGAAAAAGGCAGAAGAAAAGGTGAAAGTAATTGGAGGCTAAAAACGCAGTTATTAGTACCTACTTCATAGGACCGTTTGCACTCCAGTGGCAGCTCCTTACTCCTTATGAATCTACTTACCGTTTATGAAGGTAAAGCAGTCTTAATAAGCAAAATCTCCTTCACGCTCATCTTTTCCCAACAATTAAAAATGCAAGCTTATCTTTATAATTAGTGTTCTTGTAATTTTGATTGTTACTGCACCGCGAGGGGATGGCCCCTTGTTTCTAGGACTCTGATCAGTTGGGCTCAAAGTTTAGAGTAATATCATCTCAGTAATTCTCAATTGCCAGGAGGTGCTTGATAAGATAAAATGCCTCCCCAAAAATTTCTGAGACACCACCCAATCCTTCTAATGCTTGAATCACCTGGGGACCTGTTAATGTTCTACAAGCGCCAGCTGCACTCCAGACCAATTAAATCAGAACTTCTGCAGGTGGAACCAGGTTATCAGTGTTTTTTGAAGTTCCTCAAGGGCTTACAACCTGCATACAGGTTTGAGAACCACTCTCCTAGACTGGGATTCTTAATTCTAGCTGCACGCAAGAATCAACGGGAAAATCTAAATGCTAACCATTCCGCGACCCCACCCCAAACCAAGGTAACGCAATACCTGGGAATGGCGCCTGAGCGTTTTAAGTTCCCAGGTGACTCTGAAGTTCTGGTATTTGATTAAATGGTTTCATTTCATTACAAAAACGTGTTCAGAAAAAGAAAAAAAAAATGAGAAGTAAAAACATGTATTTCAAACAGGCATAGTACCAAATCCCACCTTCCAGAAATAACCACAGTTACCGGACTTTAGCTGGGGTAAAGTAGTAGGTAATGAGAGAAAATGTAAATGAACGAATGAGGACTCACAGCTCTTGAATTCAAAGTCTCCACCGCCCTCCCACGCTCTCCTCAGGAAGCTCTGGAGCCGCGGCCGCGCCCCAGCAGCGCTCAAGCTCATATATACGCACGCACGCACGCACGCACGTGCACATACGCACGTGCCTCCACGCGCGCACACGCACGCACGCACATACCCTGCTCTAAAGGTGGCCTGGGGTGCCTGCTATCCGCTTCATCAGCGTGAAGGTGTTTTTATAATTTCATTTTGTGGGTGAGTATGGTACAAAAATTTTGCTCACCAAAAGTAACAATTACCTCATTTGGCCATTTTTTTTTAATCATAAGTTTACATAACTCGCCACCAAAACTGCCTATCAGAACAAAAAACCTGAGTGCAGCGCCAAGCTGTTAGAATGCCCTCCTAGAAGAAAAAAAGAAAGGATGCTTTTTGAGGTTAAGCAATTTACCTTAGATAGGTTTTCTTTTCTTAAGAAATCTGAAGTATTAAAATACAATCACTACCATTGAAAGCCTGGGGATATTTTAGAGGAAAAAGGAAAGAAGATGAATAACAAATTTTCCCAGGGCAGTAGGTTCAAATTGGGGGGGGTGGGGAGGAGAAGGTATAAGGGCGCGGATACGCTATAATGCTACCATTGTTGGGAATTTCATTCTGCCAATAATTATTCATGAATCCTTGGGCAAATCAAGCTATCGTCCCTGGACCATATTTTCCCATCTGTAAATGAGAGGATTAAGTCCAAGGCAAGGTTTCTCAACCTTGCCACTACTGCCATCTTGGGCAGGATGCTTCTTTGGCTATCCTGTGTGCATGGTGGGACGTTTAGTAGTATCCCTGGCCTCTACCCACTAGATGCCAGTAGGATACACTCCCCCGCTGGCCCAGTTGTGTCAATCAAAAATGTCTCAACACATTGCCAAATATCCCCTGAGGAGGAAACACAGCCCTGGTTGTGGACCATTGGTTTAAGGTAAATTTTAATGTCTCTTTATTTTCAAACGTTCACAAAATATGTGAAAACATTGTGAAGACAAATTTGACCTATCATGGAATGTACCCATAAAAATCCAAAGATGAGAATGTGTGAAATCATTCAGGAAAGCAGAGGTTCTCAATCTTGGCTGAATATTAGAATCACCTGACAATCATTTCAAATTCCCAGTCTCAAGGTTAAACCCCTGACAAATTAAATCAGAATTCTGGGGGTTGAAGAAAGTTTGTGATTCCAGTGGGCAGCAGTTTGAGGATCACTGAAGAAGAGCTTATTGTGAGACAGAAATGACAATAAATCTGTTCATCCTTTCTCATGATTCTGATAATACGTCATTTCATTTAGCAAGAAAACCAAAAACCCAGTCTATGCTGGCATTTTGCAAAGCACCTAAATCAAGCCAGTATCAAATTTTCACTTTAAATGAGGCCTACACCTATTTAGAGGAGAAGTACATGGGCATAAAGAAACCTAAACAAAGTCAAAAAACCCAGTGTCTCTGAAAGAGGTGCCACCATTCAGCCTTCAAATCCTCTGTTCCCTGCAGCTATTGATCCGAGACCACAGCAGCCATTCTCTCCAAACCATGACTGTCTATTGCACTAATCCTGTTGAACAGGGATTATCTGTTCCAGTTTATCAAGTAAATGACAATCTCATCAAAAGAAAATGCATGCACTCCCAGGAGGAGGAAGATACACCCTACTCACCTCTGAGTGAAATCAGTCTATGTGGCCAGAGTTCGAAGAGGCCTAGACACCCAACCAATGAGACAAAGCCACTACCAACCTGATTTAACACAAATATGACGTAAGCAGTTCAAAGGAGCCACATTCCCCTGGGAAATGTGCTAATTACCTTCGTATTCTTTTTCATTTTTTAAGTTTTATTTTGAGAATGAGAGAGAGTTCATGAGCTAGGGAGAGTCAGAGAGAGAGAGAGAGAGAGAGAGAGAGAGAATCCCAAGCAGGCTCTGCACTGCCAGTGGAAAGCCCAAGATGGGGCTCAATTCCATGACCCGTGAGATCATGATGTGAGCTGAAATCAAGAGTGGAAAACTTAACTGACTGAGCCACCCAGGCACCCTTTGGTACTCTTTCTAAAGTGCTCACAGTTACCTAGAAAAAAAGTTGTGAAATGAAAGTATGCAATTCTATTTATTGTAATGTTTGTTTGCTGTTGTTTTATTTGCACAAACAAATATCAGTGGCAGCCAAAATTTATTGAACATTTACTCTTGTGCCAGGCCCTGTGCTAAGCATTTTGTATAAACTATTTCATTTAATCCTCACAACAACTTAATTACATTGGTATTATTATTATTATTATTATTATTATCCCTATTCTACAGTTGAGGAAACTGAGGCTTGGAAAAGTTGAGTTTCCCAAGGACCTGCTGCCAGCACCCACAGGAATAGGAATTAAAACCCAGGCAGTCTGACTACAGAGCCTAAATTCTTGAATATCATGTAATTGGCCTCATGAGTTTTCTATTCATTTGTCAGATCATGACACTAGTCACTTTGCATAGCCATCTTTCAATCACAGATTTCAAAACACTTTTAAAGCATATAGTATATAGGCATATACCTGTATGATACAAATGGAGAAATGTTATGCCAGTGTTCCACAGCACAGCTGCAAACCATCTAAATCAGAATCACTTGGAGGAGTTTGTTCAAATGCAGAGTACTGGGCCCCATCCATACCTACCATATCAAAATCTAAGGTGTGAAGAAGTCAGAGTGGGAATCTGCATTGTGAACAAGCTCCCCAGGTGATATTTTTGCCCTTTGAAGCCTTAGAATGATTCCCCTAGAATTGGCACAACTTGCATCCACAAAGCACAGTATCGGGCCTGTAAAACTTGAAGAAAGAAAAATTTTCTCTTCAGAATCAAAACACAGAGAAATTAGATCAATTTTAAGAGCCAGAAGATCCCCAGTAAGGCAGCCTCCTTAAAGATCCCTGGACATATTTTAACATATTCAATTTAAGACATAAACCCACTTACCCGAATACATCATACTTTGCACTGAGAATCTGCCTTCCTCTGGAGACCAGAAATCTGCTTTATTAATATCACTTAAGCTGTTACCAAAAGCCTTCAGCATGCACACACACACACACACACACACACACACACACACACACACACACATCTGTGCACGAATTTGAGTAAACACTATGTAACCAGAAAATGAAATTGCTCTCAAATAACCATTATGACTTCTCTTATATGCTCACATTACAATAAAATTCAGAGTGAGAGCTATCAGTGGAGATGGAAATTACAGACCATGCATTCCTCTACTAGATATGAGCCCTTTAAGGGTTGGGATGGCATCTTATTCCTCTTTGTACCCCCAATTTTAAACACATAGTAGGCAATTAATCCAGTTTCATGTTAACAAAGAAGAAAGGAAGAAAGGAAACTTCAAATGAATCAGTGAGCAAATCAATTCCCTGATGAGAAGGAGCCTCACAGGTCATCTTTTCCCCCACACAGCCTTTGGACAACACTGCTGTCCAAATATAAGAGAACACAGGTGGCTTTTCTTAAACGAATTAACTTCACACTTTTCTCAAATCTTGAAGCCATGCCTCTTTTCAACAAAAGATAATCACCTCCACTTCTGCAGGACACACATACAAAGTTAGCCTCCAAATGAAAAATGAAAGCCAAAATAAAACACTGAGGAAGAAAGAAGACAGATTGTGGTTTAAAAAAAAAAAAAAAACAATAACAGTATACAACACACCAGGGGTTGGTAAAATATCGAATTTTCATTTTACAGCAAAGATTGTGTTGTTTTGCTTCATTCTGCTATTCATGAATTTCATATTCTTCCTTACATTAAAACATATTTATGCTGCTTCATTCCCTCCAGTCCCTGTGCAACATGAATATTCACAAAACCACTACAGGCTGCAAATGTGTGTGTGTGTGCGCGCACACACACACACACACACACACACACACACACACACACACCCCTACATCACACTCAGAGGTCAGCCTCGTGATCCTTGGGAACTCATGTAGTTAAATAATTTCCAAACTGCTGGAAAATGAATCCTAGGGATGGTACTACTCAAACGGCATCAGGAGAACCTATGTGTGGGGTTGGTTTCCAGCCACTGGAATAATTCTGACTAAATGTATTCAGAACATCTTACTCAGATTTCCACACAGTCACATCAAATCATAAACATCTAGATTTTAAAGAAACCCTAGAATCATCTGCTTCCAAATCCCTCCTTTTCAGACAAGGAAATCAAGCTCAAAGTGAAACTGCCTGCCCATAACCAGATGATAAGTTGGTGCCTGAGCATCCAATCCAGTTGTCTCTCTACTGTGCCATATTGGGACCAAGATTTTGCACTTAATAGATAGCTAGCTGGCAGTTCAACAAGGAAATTTATCTAGAGCCCTCTTGGTAATGACTTCAAGATCTAAATTCAATTTCTATAAATAATTGCCAATTTTTGTTACAGTTCCTAAAGATTGCTGGACTCCAATAATCAATATTATAATAAATGAATTCTAGCTCTTCTTTTTTGTTAACCTCTTTCTTAAGTGCTAGAGGCTAATGGAAATAAAATATAAAAAAGGAACAGAGGCTTCAAGTTTCAGAAAATCGACCAACTAGATACCCCGATTGGCTGCATGCTTTCACTTCATAACTCCAACCCTGCCCATATTTGAAGAGGTGATGCTCTCTAACCCAGTGTTTCTCAAACTTTAATGTCTCATGAACCTGAAAAAATGCATATGATGATTCAATAGGTTGGAGGGACTTGAGAGTTTGAATTTCCAGCAAGCTCCCAGGGGACCCTGATGCTGCTGGTCACAGGACCATACTTTAAGTAGCATCCACAGTGATCAAGGTATTGACACCATGCAAAACAAACAAGGTGGCAAAGAGTAAAAGATCAGTAAGCAGGTCCTCAAAGTGATGCTTATAAAGAAAATGGCAGAACTGGCCAACCAAAGTTAGTTACCAGCTAAGAAAATAATGTCGTCTGGGCCTCAGGTCTACCTTATCTAGATGTCAATGTCAGAGAAACCTACCATGTCATCATTCAGTAGCAGTAAGTTCTACTTATTCAGGAAATTCATCTCCAAGAAATAAATCTGGAAGTACAAAGGCAGCAGAGGTTCTAATTCTCTGCATTAATACTTGGGAGCAAAGAATAAATGAAACCAGAGCACTTTCAGTTGTTTATAAATCATTTCAATCCCAAGTACAGAGAAACATATCTTTAGCCATTCATCCAGGAGAGTGCAATGCTACGTCCAGCCTATCTTTAGTTTACTAAACAAGCAAAATCATCATGTCTAACAACTTTGCTTGAAAAATAGGTTTTGTGCCAGATGGACATTTATTTCAGAAAATCAAATGGGCAACTTAATTTCAACCTTTCTGATTAAGCAGATCCTAGCCATTCTATGAACATGCATCCAACCTTTCCCCCAGGGAATTGAGTGGTAACATGGAGAGCATGACCGTTTATTTGGCTTAAGGAACACATTAATTTATCTGGTTTATAGAATTTAAACATCTGACGAATGACAGTGGGGTTGATTTTATTCATCAGCTAATTGCTTTGCCACCTGGAGCTGAAGCTTTATATATGCAGCTTATAAAAGATCTGAAAAGGATCTCAATTATTCTTTAATTTGTTCCTTGAATATAAAGTAGGAAAATCTGGCTTAATCAAACATTGTCTCAATTCTACTGGGATATGTCTAGTTACCTTATAACAAGGTAAGCTTTCATTTAATCATATGATATGATAATTCCCCACTTTCAAGCCAAGTATCCTCTTAGTTACAATCAATTTTCCACTGAAAAAATAAACATTGTCTCTTTACTAAAATCCCAGTAGAGAAAAATAGCCCTTTTTAATGAAACTTGCTGCTAATACAACCACACTAGGAATTTCTGTGTAGGAATCCATTAAACCCCTTAATTTGACATTGCTGGTAAATTGCAGAATAAAGCAAGTTCCATGAACAATTCTCTATGCACATGGCCATTCTTGGCACACACGGAAGAAGTGGATAATGAGTGCGCGCGCGCGCGCGCGCACACACACACACACACACACACACACACAGCATTACTGGAATCTATTAAATCTCACTTAATAAATGTTTTAATCAAGTTGAATTCTACAATTTGTCTGAGGGAGGAAAAAGAAGAGAAACTAGCAGTCATGCAATTTCTTTAATTGCACTGAGTGAATCTGAAATGCCAGCATGTGCTAGAAGGCTGCTAGAAATCCCAAGACATAAAAGCAGTAACTGGCAGGCAACTGGGACACCTCCTGAAATGTAATCTTGCAACAAGCTTAAAGTTGAAATTGTAATGCCATTATTTTAATGACCCAGGGTATTGTGGGTTTAAAGCCAAGTATTTGGCCTCCATCGTCCTCATCTCTTAAATGCCATACAGCTCCCAGGATGGGCTAAGTCAAGGAAAACTAGGGACCAGACATGGCACAGGCTTCCTGGAGCAAAGCAGGTCATCAACTAGCACTCCACCTGAGAAGAAGGGGGGCATCTGAGGCCTATGGCAGGTGAATGGTAGAGGTACAGACAGACCGGTGGCAATATATACAGTCACTGAGAGCTGAGAGATGGGTTCAAAGGCAAATCCCCGTTCCTAGAAACCCTCTCAAAAACAAAGGAGAACTCAAATCCATGGGGAACTGCCCTGTGTGATAAGTCAAGGAACCAAAAGAAAACTGAGGCAAGAGGGTATACCACAGGCATCTGAAAGCAGACAAGGATCCAAACAAGGGATGTGACCACAAGCAATAATGTAAGAGATCAAGGAACAGCACAGGAATGAAATTTTAGAGTAAAACCAGCCCCCAAGTCATCCTTTTCTAAAGCACCTAAAACTGGGCCTTCCTTAGAAGTAGTTTATTCAATAAATAGTAAAGTATAGTTAAATAAAACTTTGAATTTTAGGACTAAAAGAGATCCTAAGTGATACTAGTCCATTGTATGCATGGATAACATGAGTCCCCCAGATGTCTAGAGACTGATTAACTTAGAAGAGCTTGACATTATGGTCAAAATCCTAACCCTGTAACCCTGCAAGTGAGTGTGTTTCTTTGTGTGGTTTTTGTGCCTCTGTAAAAGGAGATAATAATAATAACAGTATCTGTTTCATAGGGTTGTTGTGAAAATTAAATGATATAATCCATAGACAACAATTAAAATAGTGTCTAGGATGTGTGACAATGCAATTAATGTTGCCTTTTATACCAGCATCCTTATCATCATCATCGTTGTCGTTGTCGTTGTCACTATTAAGAACTGAATTGTGTCCCCCACGCAAAATTTGTAATGCCTTAGCCCCCAGTGTGACTGTATTTGGAGACAGGGCCATTAAATAGGTAATTAAGATTAGAGTAGGGCAATGGAGGTCCTCAAAAGAGGTATGGAGGTTCCTCAAAAAATTAAAAACAGAGCTAGTGTATGATACAATGATCCCCCTTCTGGGTATACTATACCTGAAGGAAAACTACCTTGAACAGATATCTGTGCCCTCTTGTTTATCATACCATTATTCCTAATGGCCAAGACATGGAAGCTAAGTGTCTATCAATGGATGAATGGATGAATAAAATATGGTATTATATATAGTGGAATATTATATGGCCATATAAAAGAAGGAAATCCTGCATTTTTGTGGCAACATGGTTGGACCCTTAAGGCATTATACTAAGTGAAATAAGTTAGACAGGAAAAGACAAATACTGTGTGTTCTCATTCATATGTAAACTCTAAAAAAGCCAAAGTCAAAGAAATAGAGTAGAATGGTGGTTGCCAGGGACTAGAGGTGGGAAAGAAATGAGATGCTGGTCAAAGAGTACAAACTTCCTGCTATAAGATAAATAAGTTCTGGGGATCTAATGTATAGCATGGTGACTATAATTAATAATATTGTAATATGTACTTGAAAATTGTTCAAAGAGAGTAGACCTTAAAAGTTACCACCACACAAAATTTATAATTATTTGAGGAGATGGAAGTGTTAATCAAATTTATTGTGGTAATCTTTTCACAATGTGTACACATACCAAATCATTATATTGTATCCCTTAAACTTACCTATGTCATCTGTTATAATATCTCAATAAAACTGGAAAAATATTTTTTAAAATACCCAGAGATAAAATTATGTGCTCTCTCGAATCTGCTGCAAATTCCATGGGAATCAGATTGTTTATGAGTTGGTAATTTTTGAGGCAAGGCAAAATCCACATGGGAGTAGATATTCCTACTCTCCTTTTGTAGAGTATTTTTAAAATTCAAACAAATTTTTAACAAAAATGGTACATTCAGTTCAGTGTTCACATAACAATGCTTAGAAAACAAAACATTACAAATGTTTTTAACTTAAATAAGACCATATGGACGGACCCTAATTCAATATAACTGGTGTCCTGATCAGAAGAGGGAAAAACACCAGGGATGCATGCACAAAGAGAAAAGACCATGTGGATACACAGCAACAAGGTGGCCATCTGCAAACCAAGGACAGAGGCCTCAAGAGAAACGACGTTGCTGGCACCTTGATCTTGAACCTCCAGACTACATAACTGAGGAAATACATTTCTGTGTTTAAGCCACCCAGTCTGTGGTATTCTGTTATGGTAACCCTAGAAAACTAATACAGTCACTATCACTATTATCTGGTCCAAGTCACTTTGCCAACTAAAGGCAGTGGCAAGATGAGGACCAGCCTCAATGCTCTTTCCACCAGCTCCTCCTGCCATATGATCTCCCCAAATTCTCCATTTGGTCTCTTATACTAAAACACTAGCTCCTTATCTGGCAAGAAGAGGCTAAGTAAGCTATTATTCAAGAAATTAGAAAGTGTAAGAAAGTTGTAAATCTGAGAGGAAATCAAGTGTCTCTGTCTCAAAGAGAGATGCTAGTTCTGAAATTTATACCCTCTCCTACAGACACCCAATAAGCTCAAACAGGTCTAAAGTAGCTACATTAAGGAAGCCTGGAGTTGAGGCCCCAGGCTGGGCCTCCAGGTCACAGGCTAGACTCAATACACAGGTAACATCTCTTCACCAGAGAAGGAGCATTCCAAAGAGCTGGCCTAGACCTTGATCCATAACCAGACTTCAAGTCACCTCAAGTCACCTTAGCAGTGCTAAGCCTGCCTGGGATTCTCTCTCCCTTTATCTCTGCCCCTCCCCTGCTTGTGCACACTATCCCTCCCACCTCCTCTCTCAAAATAAATAAATAAACTTTAAAAAAATTTTTTTAATCCACCAGAGATCAACAAATAGGCTCCGTACAACTAGATAGCCACATGCAAAAGAATGAAGCTGGACCCTTCTCTCTTATCATATACAAAAACTGACTCTAAATGAATCAAAGACCAAAATGTAAGTGCTAAAGCTATAAAAGTCTTCGAAGAAAACATAGGGATACATCTTCATAACCTCAGATTTGCCAATGAATTCTCAGATGTGACATCAAAAGCATGAGCAACAAAGAAAAAAGAGATAAATTGGATCTCATAAAAATTAAAAGCTTTGTGCATCAAAGAATACTATCAAGAAAATGCAGAGACAATTCACAGAATGAGAGAAAATATTTGCAAATCATATATCTGATAGAGGCTTAAATCTAGGATACAGAAAGAACTTTTACAACTCAATAACAAAAAAGACAAATAATCCAGTTTAAAAATTGGCAAAGGATCTGAATTGACATATTGCCAAAGAAGCTATACAAATAACCAATAAGCACATGAAAAGATGTTCAACATCATTAATCACCTAGAAGATGAAAATCAATATCACAATGAGATACCACTTCACACCTACTAAGATGGTTATAGTTTAAAATATGAACAATGACAAGCATCAGTAAGGATGTGGAAAATTCAGGACCCTCATACACTGCTGGAGGGAATGCAAAATGGTGCGCTTTCTAAAACAGTCTGTCAGTTCTTCAAATGGTTAAACATGTAGTTTAACTACAAACATGTAGTTGGCATGTGACCCAACAATTCTACTCCTGGTATCTACCCAAGAGAGATGAAAATATATGCCCACACAAAAACTGGCCTATTGTTTATAGCAGTTTATAGCAGTATTATTCATAATAGCCAAAAAGTGGAAACAACCTAAATGTCCCTCAATTAATAAATGGATAATTTAGTATACCCATACAGTGGAATAGCAAATGGAATATAAAAAAGAAAGACATACTGATACATGCTACAAGATGGATGAATCTTGAAAACATTATGCTAAATAAAAGAAACCAACGACAAAAATCAAATATTATATGATTCCATTTGTATGTCATGTTCAGAACTGGCACATCTATAGGGACAAAAAGTTGATTCATGGTTTCCTAGAGTTGGAGGCCTGGGGGTAAAGTATGGAAGTTCTTTTGGGAGTAGTAAAAATGTTCTAAAATTGACTGTGATAATAGTTGAGCAACTCTGTGAAAAAAGCGGATTTTACACTGTAAATGGGTGAATTGTATGGTATGTGAATTTTATCTGTTCCCCAAAAAATCCACCAGTCCCTTCAATGTTCAGACCCTTTTTTCTCAGTCTTAAACATTCCATATTTTATACTTGTTCCACCAGGAGGCCCATTTGCAATGCACAAGTACACCTCTGTATGACCTTGCAGGTCAAGCTCTTATTTGCAATCTTGTGCTCTTGGCCTTTCAAATTCCCTACATATCCACAGTTCTCCCTGTCATCCTAAGGAACATTTTATTTTCCAGAATTCTGTCATAGTGATCCAGTTTCTCCACAATGTTGCCATACCAAGATAACTATTTGGTATCTTAATCACAGATATCAAGTCTATTTCCAATAAAGCCAAAGTGAAAAGGTTGAGATCAAACTTCTGTTCTGAAATCTTTTGCTCCCAGCAGATGGATGTCCCAGCTACAGGTGGAATGTTTGTTGCACAAAGAACATACGTTTTCTTCCCTATTTTCAGATACTAACAGTTCAGATATCCAGTAAGGTTTGGTATTTCTAAATGTACTTTATTAGAATCAAAAAGTAAATTGCCAGAGTGGAAGCTATCTGAATAACCAGCAAGAAAACAACAGATTAACCTCCCAGCCTATGCTTATAATGAACAATTTCCAACTTTCTAGTAGTTAACTGTTTGTAAATACAATATACCCATTCAAAAATATCTGTCTTTCTTGAGCTTCCAAACTCAGTTATTATGAGTTTTGTGCCATGGGCATCTGCTCCTTAACTGTAAACCAGATTGTCATGGTGTCATAAAATATCTCCTTGAAAAAGTGCAGTTAAAGAGCTCTTTGAGAGCTCAAGTAATTCAGCCTACCTTTCTCAGGCAGAAAAGAAAGGATCAAAGTAAAGAAACACACACACACACACACACACAGTAAGATGATAGAATAGGGATCTTGGCTTTTGTTATAGCTACGTTTCCTCCCACCTCTCCTGCACATCTCCTTACTTCTCCCCAAAAATATAATTCCATGGAAAACAACAGGGTGATTTTTTTTAATAAAGAGGGGGAAAAGAGAAGACTAGAAACAAATATGCCATCTGTTGACAATGGATAATTCTGGATACTGAGTATATGAATAGACTTTAGTTTTCTTCCTTTTATTTTTCTGTATTTTTAATTTTCAAAAATAATTTTTAGATAAACAAACTTTTAAAAAGGTCTGTTCCCACAACCCCAACTCAGAAACTATTTCAGTATAATGTCCTGGCAGGCCCTGGCCCCAGAAACAAATGAGAAATGTTGTAATTTTTCTTTGGAAATCTTTTTGTCCCCTTCTCTCTTTTCAATATTCTCTCTCCCCCATCTACTGTCCCAGCTTGGTTGTATAATCTTACATTCCCACCAACAATATATGAGTGACCCAGTTTCTCCACAATCTTGCCAGTATTTGGTATTATCACTATTTTTTACTTTAGCAATTTTGAGAGATATAATGATATCTCATGGTTTTAATTTCTGTCTCCAATACCTCATGATGTTGAACACTTTTCACGTGCTCGTCATCTGTGTACCTCTTCAGAAATGTATGTTCATGTCATTTTCTCATTTTCTAATTGGATTTTTTGGTTTTTTAGTGTTGAGTTTTGAGAGTACGTTATATATTCTAGATACAAGTCCTTTGTCAGATATGTGACTTGCAACTGTTTTCTCCCAGTGTGTAATTTGTCTTTTTCACTCCTCATAACAGAATGTTCACAAAAAAAAAATTTTTAATTTTGATAACATTCAATTTTCCCTTTTATTGACTTTGCTTTTGATGTCAAATCTAGGAACTCTTTGCTTAGTTTGAGGTCACAAAGACTTCCTCTTTTTTTCTAAAAGTTTTATAGTTTTATGTTTCACATGTAAGTCCACGATCCATTTTGAGTTGATGAATGTGTAAGATGTAAGATTTTGGTCAATGGTTGAATTTTTGCCTATCCAATTGCCCCAGCACCATTTATTGAAAAGGTTATCCCTTCTCCATTGAATTGCTTTGGGTCCTTTATCAATAATTAATTAAAGATATTTATGTGGATTTATTTCTGGCTTCTCTATTCTATTCTATTGATCTGTGTATTTGTACCTGTGCAAATACCCTACTGTGGGATTATTGTAGCTGTAAGAAGCCTTAACATCAGGAAGAATAATTTCTCCTACTTTATTCTTCTGTCTCAAATTTGTTCTGGCTATTACAGAGCCTTTCCCTTTCCATATGAATTTTAGCACAAGCTTTTCTGTGTCTACAAAAAACAGCTGAGATTTTGGTAAGAATTACATTAAGCCTATAGATCAATTTAGAGAGAATTGACACCTTTATTGTGTTGAGTTTTCCAATCCACATTTCGTCTCTGCAAATATTTAGAGCTTCTTTCATTTCTTTCATCAGTATTTTATAATTTTCAGCATACAGATTCTGTACTTTTTGTTAAATTTATACATAAGTACTTCTTTTTTACAACAATTGTAAATAGCATTATATTTTTATTTTGGTTCATTGTCAGTATAAAGAAATGTAGTTGATTTTTGTATTTTGATTTTGTATCCTTCAACTTTATTGAACTTACTTAGTTCTAGAAGGTTTTCTTGGTTTTGTTTTTTGTTTTTTGTTTTTGTTTTTTGTCAATTCCTTGGGATTTTCTGTGTAGACAATCATATGCAAATAAAAAGAGTTTCATCTCTTCTTTTCCTATCGATACCCTTTTTATTTCTTGTTCTTGCTTTACCACACTGGCCAGAACTTCCAGTACTCTACTGAATAAGAGTAGTGAGAGCAGACATTCTTGCCTGTTCCCAATCTTAGCACAAAAGCATTCAGTCCTTCACCATTAAGTACTATGTTAGCTATAGGTTTTTTTAATAGTTTGAGGAAGTTCATGCCTAATCCTATTATACTAAAAGTTTTTATCATAAATGGGTATTAAATCTTGTCAAATGTTTTTTCTGCCTCAATTCATATTATCATATGATGTTGGACTGGTGGATTACATTGATTCATTTTCAAATAATCAATATGCCTTGCATACCTGGAATAAATACAACTTGCTCATGGTCTATTATCCTTTTTATAAGTGCTGAATTTGATTTGCTAAAATTTTATTGAAGATGTTTGCATATAATTACATGACAGATATTGGTCTATAGTTTTTGGTATGTGTGCTGTCTTTGCCTGGTTTTATAACCAAGGTAATATCTTATAAAATGAGTTGGAAAATATTCCCTCCTCTTATATTTTCTGCAAGATATTCTGTAAGTTAGTTTTAATTCTTATTTGAATATATGATAATATTATCCCAATAAAACCATCTCAGCCTGGAGATTTCTGTTTGGGTAGCTATTTAATCACAAACTCAATTTTTAAATAGTTATAGGACTATTTAGGTTATCCATTTAATCTCAGCTGAGTTTTGGCTGATTCTGGTTTTTGAGGAATTGGTCCATTTCTTCTAAGCTTGCAATTTCTAAGCATGAAGTTGTAATATTCCCCTACTATCCTTTTAATACCTACAGCATCTGTGGTGATATCCCATTTCATTCTTGATTTTGGTGATCCATGCACTTTTTTCTTTTTTCGTCTTCTTTAGAGTTATCAATTTTATTCATTTTTCTTTTATTTGTTTTTATTTGAGAGAGAGAGCACATGAGTGGAGGAGAGGAGCAGAGGGAGAGAGAGAGAGAGAGAGGGAAAATCTTAAGCAGGTTCCATACTCAGCACTCAATGCAGGGTTGATTCCACAACCCTAGGATCAAAACCTGAGCTGAAACCAAGAGTCAGACCCTCAACTGACTGAGCCACCCAGGCACCCTTCATTGATTTCTTTAGAATAACTTATTTCATTAATCTTCTCTATTGTTTTCCTGCTTTTAATTTCATTGATCTCCACTCTTTATTCTCTCCTTCTATTTTCTTTGAGTTTATTTTGCTCTTCTTTTTCTAGTTTCCTGAGATAGAAACTTTCATGATTGATTTAAGATCTTTCCTCTGTTCTAATGTAAGCATTTAGTATTATAAATTTCCCTCTCGGCATTGCCTCCCTCAAATATTGATACGTGTTGTTTTCGTTTTTTTTCAGTTCTATGTACGCACTTGTAAAAATTTCCTTTGAGGTTTCCCCTTTGACTCATGAATTCTTTAGGGCTATATTGTTTAATTTCCAAGTGTTTGGAGATTTTCCTGTTGTTTTCTGTCACTGGTTTCCAGTTTTATTCCGTTATGGTCTAAGAACATACTCTATACAATTTCAATTCTTTTAAATTTGGTAAAATTTATTTTATGACCCACAATATAGTCTTTTTGTGTGTGACAGTGTTCAATGGGTGCTTGAAAGGAATGTATATGCTGCTATTATTGGGTTAAGTGTCAAAAATATCAATTAGATCCTATTGTTTGATGGTTTATTCAAACCATCTAGCTTCTGTCTACCAGTTCTATCAATTGTTGAGAGGGTGTTGAAGTCCCCAATTATTGAATATTTCTCTCCCCCACCAACCATGCTATTCCTACTTTTACCAAAGGGTCCAATATTTTCCCTTCTGTAACTTAGTCTCATAGGGTTCAAGGCACAGGAGCCATTCTATTAAGGACTATTGGCATTTTAAACCAAGACCCCGAACACTGGTGAAATGTGATAAAACCCAAGCCTGGGACTTGCTGAAGGTAGATGCCAGAAGACATGTAGTCACCTATCAAAGTTGGTCCATAAGGCAGCAGATGAGGCAATCAGGCAACGCCAACATTAGTTCCAACCAATAGGCTAGAAGTGGTGAAGAGTTCAGTGGAACAGCCACCAGTCTGGGCCTTAACCAACAACCAAAGTCAGGAACCAGCCAAGAAGCCCAAGAAGTGTCAGGATCCAGCACCTGAAGAGGACATATGGGGGTCTCGCTTAATTTCATCTAAGCCCTGATGGCCTAGGACTCTTATGAGAGGATCAAAGAGCCCATTCTTAGCCATACTGTTGTTCATCTTAAAGGTATTCATATCTTTCAAAGTAACCCAAAGGAATTAATCGGTCCTGAGACAATTTTCAGCATCATCAACAGAATGATGGGGAGGATATTTTAAAGTATATTTCCTGGCTATCCTAAAATCATACTCCATGAGTCTCATCTTATTTGATCCATACATCTCATTAGCCCTGGCCAGGGGCAGAAATGCCTATTAAAAAAATCATTAGGCAAGCTAAGGTCTGGGCACAGAGGCAGGAAAAAAAAGTAACTTAGGGAAAGGATAAAACTTCTACAAATTTGGTGAATAGGATGCCTAATAACCTACAAACCTACCTACTTATTCAAGATTTCTGATAGGCAGAAGACTAAAGATAGGCATTTTCAAAAATTGTGGTGAAATACACATAACAAAATTTACCATCTTAGTCATTCTAAACTATACAGTTCAGTGGCATTGAGTACATTTACCTTTTTGTGCAACTATCACCACTACCCATCTCCAGAACTTGTTCATCATCCCAAACTGAAATTCTGTATACATTTAACAGTAATTCCCCATTTCTCCCTCGCCTCAGCCATGGGCAACCTCCATTCTACTATCTGAGAAGATGGCCATTTTAATAGACCTTCATGCTTAACCTACCATGTATGTTATTCAATTGGTGATAACTCAGAAATAATGCTAACAATGTTCTTAACCACGCTGGCAAATTGCTGGTGATTCTTGTCCTTTGATACCAATATTCCAACCTACATTCCAAGAAACCCAGTTCGAGACCCTGTTCTTTTCTTACACATCTGGGGAAAGGTTTGTCCTTAAATGTAAAAAAGTGCTCTGCCTGTGATCTGGCCTGGAGCAGTGTCCTCGATGTAATGTGACAGAACCCTGGATAGAACTCAAGGCAGAGAGCCACAAGAGGAGCTGAGAGCTTGACTTCCTTACTCAGAAATGGGAGAGTCAACAGCTTTATTCATCTCACAACCACCCCAAAGTCAGGCCTTCACATTGCACCACAGTGACTTGCCCCATCCCGGGCCTCACATCTCTGCTCTCTCAGGTCTCAGAATTTCCCAAGATAAGGCTTAGTGATGTGCTGCCTTAAAGAAGCTCCAGGGCACCTTCACAATCCTTCCACACCATTGGTTCCAGTCTAATATGTGTCCAGAAAGAGATGAAACAGAACACCCCCATATGAGATTACTGATTTATTTTATCACGTATTTTAAATGAGTCACAAAGTCTACACTAAAATAAAGTGGAACCGGGGCATTTGCAAAAAGCACCACTCCCATAGTAAATGAAAGTCTAAGTACACTGAATTGGATCACTGCCTCATGAAACCAAGGCACTATGTAGTGATAATGTGCTACTACAATTCAGTACTAGGCCCCAACAATAAAGCCGGGACTGTAATTACTATAATGACCTCCCACTGCTATTGTGTCTTTAATTAAGTCTTTATCAGTAGGCATTTGCCACTTAAACCTAACTCACTGTAACTACGGCAGCGTATCATCTACATTTTCACAAAGAAATACTAAATCATATTTCTGTCACAAAGATGAAAGGGAATATTTTAGCTCAAGTACCATTTGCAGACAAGCTGCATCAAGAAAAATCAAGCTGTCCTTTAGCAGCACTTTCTGACAAGTGAAACTCAACTGAGAGATGCCAAGAGGTCTTGCGTGTGTGTATGTTTTGGCTTCGCTGAGCTTCTTTTTAGCACAACTCCACTCCCTGTCTACGTAAACTCCAAAAAAAAGAATGACACCAAATTAATAACACACTTGATTACATACAATTTCTTGAGGCGGCATGGCTGACATTCACATGAGGCCCTGCAATGCCAAGGTGCCCCAAGGTGCACAGTGGTGACTGACAGAGCTGGGTGTAAGTCTGTATCTCACACCTCTCAGCGACGTGCTCTTCCCATTCCATGGTGAGGCCACTTACGTTGCTGAGAAGGCCCATTTTACCCAGCAAGGCACACTAGAAGTACCTTGGGCCTAAAGAGACCACATTTCAAGTTCAAGTTTCCAGTCCTAATCACTTCCTTACGTCAGATGGCTTTTTGACACAGCCCAGTTGATGGGTCAGACAACCCTCTGTCAGAAAAAGCTGCCCCCTGGGGCGCCTGGGTGGCGCAGTCAGTTAAGCGTCCGACTTCAGCCAGGTCACGATCTCGCGGTCCGGGAGTTCGAGCCCCGCGTCGGGCTCTGGGCTGATGGCTCAGAGCCTGGAGCCTGTTTCCGATTCTGTGTCTCCCTCTCTCTCTGCCCCTCCCCCGTTCATGCTGTGTCTCTCTCTGTCCCAAAAATAAATAAATGTTGAAAAAAAAAATTTTTTTTTAAAAAAAGAAAAAGCTGCCCCAATCCAAGGCCTCGCCACGGGGTTCCGAGGTTTTAGCCAGGGCCTCGACCTGCAGAACTTGCCTCTTGGTGAGGAAGACTCTGATCTTCATTCCTCTGAGGCTACTTGATTGACTTAGGACACAGGAAGAGCCCCACCCCACCCCATTATCTCCCTGCCTCATTGGCCAACAAGTCTGAACTGCACTGGCCTCCAGCAAGTGGCCAGGCTGAGGTGTCATTATTTGTGCTTTCACACATGAAAAACTTTTTGGCTTTAAAACCTGCTCCTCCAGGTATTACGCTTAGTGAAACAAGTCAGTCAGAGAAAGACAGATGTCACATGATTTCACTCATATGTGGAAGTTGAGAAACTTGACAGATGATCATAGGGGAAGGGAAGGAAAATTAAGATAAAAACAGAGAGGGAGGCAAACCATAAGAGACTCTTAAATACAGAAAACAAACTGAGGGTTGGTGGGGGGTGGGGGTTGGGAGGCATGGGCTAAATGGGGGATGGGCATTGAGGAGGGCACTTGTTGGGCTGAGCACTGGGTGTTACACGTAAGTGATAAATCACTGGACTCTACTCCTGAAGCCAGGACCGCACTGTATGTTAACTAACTTGAGAATAAATAAATAATAAACAAACAAACAAAAATAAAACCTGCTCCTCAAAAGGGCATAAATTGATGAAGGGTGTTCACATTATAGGAGTGGGTGCTGAGGGGCAGCAGAAACCTCCCTCTCATGAGGGCTGGAAGGGGAGGTGGAGTTCAAGGGAGGGAGGCTAGGATGTCTCTGGGGCATGAGTGGCACCACTGTTCTAGAAACTCAAGGACGTGAACTGGCCCTGCAGCCCCGCTTTACTCCAACAGACATGTAGGCACCAGAGATGTCGATGACTTTCTGCTTATTTATTTGAATGATTCTGACTCCACTTGGGGAAACCTGATGCTGCCACCAATTGCAGCCTTTTTCAGTGTCATCTTTGGCCACAACTGCTCTCCCTTCCCTTTCAGTTCTAATTTCACTTTTAACAACAGAAAGGCTGTAGCTGAACACAGAAGAACTCAAAATGAGAACAAAATGGAGAGGGAGGGAGGAGGCATGCTTCCTGGAGGGACCTGGGGTAATTCTACTCAATTTTGTCCCACATATTTGCACCCGCCAAGAGCAGCTCAGATTTTCCCACCTTGGCAGGGCCGCCTGCTGAGACGGCCTGCCTGTCCCTGGTGTGGCCACTGCTGCTGGCCTGCTTCTACCACCATGCTGCCTGCACTGGGGGCAGCCAAGCCTGCAAAATCAGCAAACGGTTCCATCTTTGGAAAAGAAATCCAAACTGTCCCCAGCCCGGAATTCAGCAATAATTGCAAGATGTTTCACGAAGCTTGTTTCTGCCTATTGAACAAACAGCCCTCCAGCCTAGAATCTACTCACTTCTGATGACCTAAGTGATACCAGGAAGCTGGACTTAGTCTTTGAATGCTTTCAGACACAGCTTCTTCCTCCTCGCTTGTCTTTGTTCTATAAAGGGCTCTTCTCAGCTATGGACGTGTTAGTGAGCCTCCAGATAACCCTGTCACCAGGGTCCTGCAGGCGCCACTTCGCTTTGCTTGTCCCTCCCCGGCTGACCACTGAGCAGTTTCTGCTGCTGTTAGACGAATCCTTCCCCAGGGTGTGCACACAGCCAGGATGAATCTTGGCTGGTGCCACGGGGAAAGGGGGCCCCCGGGCACAGGGAGTCTCTGTCGATGAGGATCACTGCCACTGTCATCAGCCCACACCCAGGCTGCCACCCTCCTCTACTGAGCCTGCTGCTCTCACAGGGAGCTTAGGCCGACGATTGTTTCTGCTAATGCTCTCAGCTGCTACCTTTTCATTTGACAAAGGACTTGGCCAAGCGATGAAAGACATAAGCCAAAATCCACTCTTTGCCTCATCATACAAATACTTGGCTTTCCTGGGGCCAAGACACCTTCTAGTGATTGACACGTTTCTAGGTTCTTCACCACACCCTGCTGTGGATGCTAGGATGTTTCTCTGAGTAAATGCCAAGATCCTCCCTGGAGGGCAAAGGAAATGTCAGAAGCACTGTTCCTATCAGACAGCCTGAAATTATCATATGCCTAAAAAAAAAAAAAAAAAACAACCATATTCACCAGGAAGAATGTCTCTTAGACATGATTTTCACCAAACATAGAGGTAATTCCCATCCCCCAAACATGGATCTGAGCCCAAAGCACTTCATAAATATTTGCTGAATATAGATAAATGATGTGTACATAAAGGAATAAATGAATTTTTCTCTAGAGAGAGACCTGATTTTCTTCTCCACTCCTTCTACCTCCTTATTGCCAAGCATCGTGTTGTTGAAGATTCATAAAATGCCATGTATTAATTTCCATGTGGAAGGTGAAAGGATAAATGGAAAGTATAAGATAAATAATATTTATTACCATGAAAAAAAATGAGAGAAAAAATGAGATAAAGCTAGGTAAAGTTAGTTTAGAATACCTGTTCTCAACCTTGTACCTGCATTAGAATCCCCTGAGGAGCTTTCAAAAGTACTGATGCCTGAGGGGTGTCTGGGTATCACAGTCAATTGAGCATCCAACTCTTGATTTCAGCTCAGGTCATGATCCCAAGGGTCATAAGATCAAACCCCCCGTTGAGCTCCACACTGAGTATGGAGCCTGCTTAAGATTTTCTCTCTCTCCCTCTACCTCTCTCTCTATCTCTCTCAAATAAACAATTTTTAAAAAGTACGGATGCCTGAGTCCCACTGCCAGAGATCCTGACTTAATTGGTATAGGCTGTTACCTGACTATGGGGAATTTTTTTAAGTGCTCCAGGTGATTCTACTAGACAGCCAAGTTTAATAAACACTGCTTTACAACACAATTGACCAAAGGTCTGGATACTAGCCAGAGAACAGCAAACTTGACTCTGAGCCTCCTAGCAGCCAAGGTGAAAGAAAGAATACAATCCATTGCACAATCTAGGGTCTAGAAGAAAATCAAACTGCTTGTTTAAAAATGCACTTAGCAGATCTCGGGGCGCCTGGGTGGCGCAGTCGGTTAAGCGTCCGACTTCAGCCAGGTCACGATCTCGCGCTCCGTGAGTTCGAGCCCCGCATCAGGCTCTGGGCTGATGGCTCAGAGCCTGGAGCCTGTTTCCGATTCTGTGTCTCCCTCTCTCTCTGCCCCTCCCCCGTTCATGCTCTGTCTCTCTCTGTCCCAAAAATAAATAAACGTTGGAAAAAAAAATTAAAAAAAAAATAAATAAAAATGCACTTAATCTTGAGACAGACCAGAAAGAGATTTGTTCTCATGAGGCAGACATGGAATGAAACAAGTAATAACATCTTCAGTGGTGTCCCTACCATATTCAATCAATATTTACTGAGCACCTACTAAGAGACAAAAAAGATTGACAGACTTGAAACTTTGTGTCCAATGTCAATTGTGTTCTGCCCTAAGTAGTTTACATCCATTGCCTCATTTAATCCTCACAACCACCTGAGGAGGTGGCCATTTTATACTTTATGGAAACTGAGGGTAACTGACTGGCCTAACATGGCATGTGCAATAAGTGGAAAGCTAGGATTCCACACTGGGGACTGTCTAACCCCAGATTCCATGCTCTCAGCCACTGTATTATAGACCTGGGAGTAAATGTGATAATAACTTTCATTGGACTCTATCTTAAAAGTACACTAAAGTGTGAGATGGCAGCATTTTTCTAATCACCACTTGGTTAACGCAAATCGTTAAAGAAGTTAGAACCGTGTGGCTCAAGCACTACTAAAATTACAGATGCATTTATCCTGTACCTCAACAAAGGTATTCCTACAAGCATACCAGCACACATGGGACATCCCTGCCACGTTATTCGTTGTGCCATTATTCCTGACAGCAAAAGACTAAACACAATGCAATAATGTACTGACTGAATAAATGATGGTACATCCATGGAATGGAATATTGTGCAATTCTAAAAAATGAGAAAGCTCTTTATGTTCTGATGTTAAGAATGAAAAAACAAGGTTCAAGATAATGTATATACAGTTGCCTCTTGAACAACACAGCTTTGAACTGAGTTGGTCCACTTATACATGGATTTTTTAAATACTTATTTATTTTTGACAGAGAGAGAGAGAGAGAGAGAGAGAGAGAGAGAGAGAGCAGGGGAGTGGCAGAGAAAGAGAGAGAATCCCAAGCAGGTTCCATGCTGTCAGCACAAAGCCCGAAGCAGGGCTTGAACCCACAAACCATGAGATCATGACCCAAGCCGAAATCAAGAGTCAGATGCTTAACTGATTGAGCCACCCAAGCGCCCCTGTACACAGATTTTTTTCTTAATACAATACAGTACTATAAGTGTATTTTCTTTTCCTTGTGATTTCTTTATAACATTTTCTCTTCTTTAGCTTACTTTACTATAAGAATACAGTATATAGTACACATATGAAATATGTGTTAATTGACTATTTTATTGGTATGATTTCTGGTCAGTAGTAGGCTATCATTAGTTAAGTTTCAGGAGAATTGAAAGTTACATGCAGATTTTCTACTGCACAGAAGGTCAGCACCCCCAACCCCCACATTGTTCAAGGGTCAACTGTAATATGATGCCTTTGGGTAAGAAAGAAAGAAAATCAATAATATATATTAATAATTGCTTATATTTCCACTAAAAACCACCAGAAAAAAAAATAAGAATCTAATAACAATGGTTGCCCACAGAAATCAGGGAAGGGGCAAACAAGACGGATAGGGACAAAGGAGAGAACAAGATTCTAAGCCCATATTTTTATATTCAATTTTTTTCAAACTCATAAAAGTATTACCTATTCAAAAATAGAAAATATGAAAAAGAGAGCTATGTGAGGGCTGACGTCCCTCCACTAGTAAATGGTAGAGCTGGAATTTGTACCCAAGTCTATCTGTTCCCAAGTCCATATTCTTGACACCATAGAACCCTGCCTTCTCCCAAACTCAAGCAACTTACCTACTGTTAGGCAGCCAGCATGACTGACCCGGTTGCATAGAACCCCACTTGTACTCTTAGGTCTGCAACTGGAGGCTCCAACACATCAATTCATTCAAGTTTGCTGGGTTTTATTATTATTTTTTTTTAAATCTCCATTAAAGAACTGGCTAATAGCAACAAGTCAGAGTGGGAAGCCATCTGCAAAGACAGGTAAGCCCTCATAAAGATAAATTGAGTGAGTTTACATTTACAGCCCTTTGTCATCCAAGTATTTAGAGCTCATTTGTTTTTAGGGTGAGTTGTGTGCTATAAGCCCTCTTAGTAACAAATAACAATACCTTCCAAACTCATTATACCTGTCGGCCTGGTTTATGGCCATGCCTTGGCTTATGTTAAGGAAAAGCCTGCTTCTGCCAATACAGAGCAAGGAAGCTGTTCTATAATGAATAGAAATTTCAAACAAAATTTAGAACTTTATAGTCTACACCGATTTGCAATGATGTGTCAAAAGAAAGAAAGAAAGAAAGAAAGAAAGAAAGAAAGAAAGAAAGAAA
>NW_024412452.1:17210271-17220219 GCF_014898765.1 Herpailurus yagouaroundi
AAAGAAAGAAAGAAAGAAAGAAAGAAAGAAAGAAAGAAAGAAAGAAAGAGTTTTCAAAGAAAAAAAAAAGGTCATTTTCTACCCTCGACTTCTTTTTTCAAGTTTGAAATTATCCAAAGCTGCCTGAGAAGATATTTAGAAGAATCATTTTCAACATCTGAAGCACAATCAGCAGAGCTATCCCCAGAAGATATAGCTGATCTGAAAGTGTATAAAATTCCCCCATTGTCCACCATGCTGGAGGAGCATGTTAAGGAGATAATGGGTGGTGCCCTTGGTCTTGACAGACTAGATCCTCTTCTTTCCAAGATATAGCTTTCTGCATTATAGTGGATCTTGCCTAACCAGTTGCTTAACTCGTCTCCCTCTTCTTTACTTGGAGGGTACGAAGATGGATCAATGTCCCTTCTCTCTTCTGAACCCAGGCCAGCCATGTTTGCTTTGCTCCCAAGAGAGTAAAGCCTGGCATTTGTATTCTTTCTAGGTCTGGTTGGAGAAAAAGAATTATTCTAGGTAGAATTAATGTTACAAAAGTGGCCCAGATTGACAATACACTGGACTTTAAATTCAAATATGTAGAACCCAGGTCTGTTTGATACAAGATTATGAAATGAGAGACTATTGTTGTCAGCATTCCTCAAGTCCCCCCTTTCTGGACCCATTCCCCCTTGTCCTTGTTAACCTAATAAACCCACTCAGTTCAGTTCCAACTTGGGTACCTATCATGTGCCACTTCCATGGTCTTAGAAATATGATGGGGGCTGGAGTAAGACAGCAGACTCCTTAAGTGATCACTCCAACAAAGTACAGTGAATACTACACTAGAGGTGCCTAGAATGTACAAGAGGAGCACAGAGGAGGGACTCTGGGAGGTCAGAGAATGCATCCTCAAGGAGGTGACCCTTGAGTCAAAGTTTGAAGGTTCCATAGGAGTGAGCCAAGGACTAGATTCAGGTAAGCCTCTTCACTTCAAAATGCCACCAGTGCCAGATAGCTTTAGACTGTTCCCAGTCCCCAACAATTTACATGTCCTATAAATTTACCTGTCATTTTCTCAGAGCCTAGCTTTCTGCCAGTACCCATGTATTCAAATGATTTGAGGTAAGGTGTTCCCAACTTTTGGAAGTTACTGTTCTATCACTCCCCAATAGCACTTATATTTTTAAAGTGCCCTGAATTCACTAACCTACCCAGGCTGAAGGTACTTTTGCCTAGGGGAAATTTCTAGCACACCTCCATTTCCACCTCTTAGATTGTGACCTGCATAGCAAATACTATGGTGGAATACATTTAAATAGCCTGAAACCACCATCACATTTAAATTTTTTTTAATGTTTATTTATTTTTGAGACAGAGAGAGACAGAGCATGAATGGGGGAGGGTCAGAGAGAGAGGGAGACACAGAATCTGAAGCAGGTTCCAGGCTCCGAGCCGACAGCACAGAGCCTGATGCGGGGCTCGAACTCACAGACCATGAGATCATGACCTGAGCCGAAGTCGGACACCTAATCAACTGAGCCACCCAGGCACCCCCACCATCACATTTAAAATGGGACTCCATGAAAGGCAATCCCCTGATGTCTGTTCCTCCCCCTCTCCTACCACCTATGGTTCCAAAGTTTCCTTCACATACAAGTCTCTCTTTTGACCTCAAAAAAGATCTGTGCCTGAACCAGGACCAAAGCACCATGCAGGAGGGGGCAGAGCCTTATCTGGAAACTTCTGTGGCTCATGGCATTCTGGCCATACTCCTCTGGTAACCCCACCAGTAAAGAGTGGAGTCTTCAGGGCCCCAGAACTGCATTTAAATCTCAACTTCACCACTTAACTAAGTTGAATGACAATAGGCAGGCTACTCAGCTGCTCCAAGCCCCAGTTTCCTCATCTGCAAAATGGGACCAGTAACAGAACCTACTTCTTTAAGGATGTGGGAGAATAAATGATGCTGTTCTGCATGTAAAGCTTTGAGATGGGGCCTGGTATTTGGGTGGGGGTTGGGGTGTTCAGAAATGCTGTCACATATTTACGAGCCTGGGTATCCCCTCCCCTAATGTTATGGATGGCAAGGATCGCAAGGATCAAGATTATTGATGTCTTTCTCCCCAGGTACCCAATAGAGTGTCTATCATGTAGCAGGCACTTGAAAAATGTTTGTTGAATGGATGGTTCAACAACACTATTTTTATCTGCTATTTCAAATGATCAAGTAAGGGCCTCCTCTATTTTGACACACAAAAGCCTCTTCTGGCTAAATTTTATTCCATTCAGAAATAAATTATCAAGTGTCTAAAGAGATTACTCTCAAATTCTTAAATTAGCAGAGTCGTATGATTTCTTTTCACTATAGAAAAGGAAAGAAAGTTCACCTCCCTTCATTCACCCAAACCTGCTTGGGCTCTTGCTTGCATTTCAGCAAGTTCCTCACTTTCAAGTATAAGGATAGAAATTTCCAAACTAAAAAATGCCCAGGTTGGGAAGGGGAATGGGTTTTTCACTTTGTAAGAAGATTTATAGTTTCTTGAAATGTCGATGTTTCCTTTAAAGTTTACTTTCTCCTGGAGAAAATGGAGAAAATTTTGGCTTATCTGGACTATCTTAGAAGTGTATTCATTTTGTAAAGTGAGGCATACTCTCGTTGAACAGAGGTAGTTCATCACTCAGAAACACCCTCCGTACCATCCTTCCAAGCAGCCTGCAGGTGCCCTGCCCCCTAGCTGCAGAGCACAGACCTCATGCTCTAGGCTCTACCACTGCTCTAGTCAATGTCAGTTGCTTGTTCCCAAATCTCCCCACAACACCCCCAGCCCCATTGCTGGCTCCACTGAGCTAATCCTGAACGTTCAGCAAGCATCCTGCTTAGTCAGCGTACTAGCATCCTGGGGCTGTTGTAACAAAGTACCACAGACTGAGTGGCTTAAAACAACACAGGTTTATTCTCTCAAAATCAAGGAGATGGTGGGCCCATGTTCCTTCTGAAGGCTCTAAGGAAAAATCCTTCCCTGTCTTTCCTATCTTCTGATAGTTGTCAGCAATCCTATTTGCTCCTTGACTTACAGACACCTCTCTCCAATCTCTGTCTCTGTCTTCACACAGGCTGATCCCCCATATGTCTATATGTCTATGTTCAAATTTACCTATTCATGTTAAGACTCAGTCATATTGGATTATGGCTCATCCTAATCCAATCTGGCCTCATCTTACCATGAGCATCTTCGATGACTACTTCCAGATAAGATCACATTCACAGGTTCCAAATGGACCTGAATTTGTGGGGGACACTATCCAACCCAGCATGGTAAGGAATCATACTGGTGGAGAGACTAGACTCCGCAGCTAAAATTGGGGTATGATGTGAAAACTTTCAGGATAAAAAGCCTCCTTCCCCTCCACAAAAAAAAAAAAAAATTACACTGCTTATATTCCACCATTTTATAGAGTTTCCTTTTATTCTTGATGCCTTTCTAGTGCCAAATAAAATAAAAGCAAAACCTGCAATATTGCAAACACTGTCTGGAGGGATGGCATTCATAAATCATCATCTCACACTTGAGTGGTCATTAGCCCCTTTTTAAGCATGACTACTAGCAGAAACAAGGTTCTGTCAGAGTGAACCAGGATCTGTGGCTGGAAGGGAACTGGTGGCACAGGACACTTAAGTACCAAGACACCAAAGACAGACATGGATTTAGTGCCACTCTGGGAAAACTGCCAGGTCTCAGTGAGCCCAGAGCACCAGAGACCAGCTGCCAGAGACCAGGCATCACGAGGGGACAGGCAGGAATATAGTTCATGTTCATGCTGGTTTGCATTTATGAAGCACCTACTGTATCCCAGGATCCGTGCTTGGTGCTTCCATTGAGCCCTCACAATAGCCTCAGTATGAAGAGCCCATCATCTCTAACTCACAAATGAGGAAGCTAAGACTCGAGGGAGTCAGAGAGATGGGAAACGTTTGGGAAGTAAGCGGTAATGACTAAGTTCAAGCATAGGTGCTGACATCTTCTGCCACATCACAGAGGAGAGAAGAGGCAACCAATCTGAATCCAAGATTCCCAGTCTCACTTCTGCTGGGAGCCAGTCCAGCTCACAGCTCTCTTGCTGTATATGTGGGTTTGCTCTTTTCCTGCTTTTGAATTGGCAGCCGTTTTCTATCACATTTCCAATGTACCTCTGTGTGCATGTTGGAAAGAGGGAGAAAGAGAATATATGGGTCAATATAAGCAGACTCTTAAAAGCTTATACTTTATCATTGTAATAATCATAATATATTTTACTTTACAGCCACTCATAACTGAAGCCTCTGGGCACCCTAACAAAAATAGCTAAAAGAAAAAAGGAAATTATATTAAACAAAGGAAATACGACTATAAAACCCCAATAGCCAGGAAACTAAATGAACAACATAAAACCTCCAAACAACAAAACTACAATGAAACCAAGAGGGGAAAGAAACCTTTTCACGAGCTTTACCCTGAAGGATTCCATGCTGTGAGATCACATCTGTTTAAAGCACCATAATTTATCGATATGACATCAAACCAGGAACCAGCCATTGTAAACCTTTCCCGCAGAAACTCTCAGAAAACTAACCAGGTGGTCGATGGGGGGTGTGCGTGTGCGGGGGGGGGGTGTCTGTAGCACGTAGCCAGGGCAACAATGGCTTTAAAATTTTATGTTCAAATACATCTATGTGAAGTTCCAAATCTTGGTACTGAAATGCAAAAATTAGTTCATTCCATGGGCAAGCAGAATTTACAAACAGAACTTTTTTAACAACAATTTATTTTTCAGGGATAGTTCATCCATTACTACCCATTGGTGCCTTCTCAAACTGCTGCAATAAATGGACCATTTTTAGAAATGGATTCTCTTCAGAATTAGCCACTGAGTTACCAAAACTCTGAAGATCTCTGGGGGAGGATCCAAACCCTTTCATTTATAAAACAACTGAGCTACTGAGTCTATCCTCTCATTCTGATTTGCAGTCATTTCAAAATGAGAAACTTCTACTGACCAATGATACCATCATAAACACGTGTTTAGGAACCACTGTCCTCTCCATATTTGTGCTTTTGAGGACAATATTTCTCCAGCAAGTGCTTCCCACATTTTAACTACACACTTTCCTATTGAATATGAGAAGTAAACCCGCTGGGGAAACATCTTTAAAAGATTTGTAGGGTTAGGATAGCCCAAACATTCACCAAACTATTTGGCTGGCAGAATCAAATAAAATATTAAAATGTGTGATGGGCATCGAGGAGGGCACTTGTTGGGATGAGCACTGGGTATTGTATGTAAGTGATGAATCACGGGAATCTACCCCCGAAACCAAGAGCACACTATATGCAATGTATGTTAGCTAACGTGACAATAAATTATATTTTAAAAAATAAAAGAAAAAATGTCAAAAGACACTTTTT
The DNA here is from genome assembly GCF_014898765.1 of Herpailurus yagouaroundi. Taxonomy (NCBI): domain Eukaryota; kingdom Metazoa; phylum Chordata; class Mammalia; order Carnivora; family Felidae; genus Herpailurus; species Herpailurus yagouaroundi. The sequence goes on from NW_024412452.1 coordinate 17,215,695, forward strand.
CAAAACATTTGTTCATCCTGAAGTACTCCCTATGTTGGCATAGATCTGGCCTCAAAATTAGGACACTCATATCAGAAACATGGACCTAGACCCCAATGTAGCTTCAAGAGTAAATAAAGCAGGTGATTTTTTTTGTAAGTTCTATATATATATTGGATACTAACCCTCTATTGGATATGTCATTTGTAAATATCTTCTCCCATTTGCAGATTGCCTTTTAGTTTTGTTGATCATTTCCTTCACTGTGCAGAAGCTTTTTATTTTGATGTAGTCCTAATAGCTTATTTTTGCTTTTGTTTCCTTTGCCTCAGGAGACATGTCTAGAAAGAAGTTGCTACAGCTGATGTCAAAGAGGTTATTGCCTGTGTTCTCTTCTAGGATTTTTATGGTATCAGGTCTCACACTTAGCTCTTTAATCCATTTTCAACTTATTTTTGTGTATAGTGTAATAAAGTGGTCCAGTTTCATTGTCTTGCATGTTTCTGTCCCGTTTTCCCAACACCATTTGTTGAAGAGACTGTCCTTTTCCCATTGGATATTCTTTCCTGCTTTGTTGAAGTATTGACCATATAATTGTGGGTTTATTTCTGAGTTTCCTATTCTATTCTATTGGACTATGTGTCTATTTTTGTTCCTGTACCATAGTTGGGCAAGGATGTGAAGAAAAAGGAGCACTTGTGTGCTATTGGTGGGGATGCAAACTGGTGCAGCCACTCTGGAAAACAGTATGGAAATTCCTGAAAAAGTTGAAAACAGAACTACCCTATGGTCCAGCAATCACACTACTTATTTACCCAAAGAACACAAAAACACTAATTCAAAGATATACTAGGTTTACACAGCATTATTTACAATAGCCAAGATGTGGAATTTGGAAGCAGCCCAAGAGTCCATCATTAGTGAATAAAGAAGATGTGGTGTGTGTGTGTATGTGTGTGTGTGTGTGTGTGTGTGTGTGTGAATATTATTCAGCCATAAAAAAGAATGAAATCTTGCCATATGCGATGACATAGATGGAGCTAGAGAACATAATGCTAAGCAAAATAAATCAGTCAGAAAAGACAAATACCATATGATTTCACTCATGTGTGGAATTTAAGAAAAAAATAAGCAAAGGGGAAAAGAGAGAGAGAGAGAGAGAGAGAGACCAAGAAACAGACTATTAATTATACAGGACAAACCAATAGTTACCAAAGACTACTGGATTGTAGGGTAGTTCTATTTCTAACTTTTTGAGGAACCTCAATACTGTTTTCCACAGTGGCTGCACCAGTTTGCATTCCTACCAACAGAGCACAAGTGTTCCTTTTGCTCCACATCCTTGCCAACACTTGTTGTTTCTTGTCTGCACTTTTTATTTTATTAAAGCCTATGAAATTTTCCAAGGAATAACTCAGGTCTCCATAGAACAACCTGGCCAGTTCTCAGACACGTGATTTGATTAAAAGAGCAAGCTGTGGAATCATCCACATAGGGTGATACCATTCATGTTTGGAAAAAGAAACCACCAAAACAACACTGGATGATTTCTAGAAGCCCACCATCTTATATGTGAGTGTACAGGAAAATGTAAACCAATGCACACAGGCCAAGGCATGAGGGTTGTCTCCTCTGGAAGCAGGCCTGGATTGGGATACAGTGAGTGAATGGGGACTTTATTTCCTTCATATTTCAGAAGAGACTATATATATATTATTTATGCATGAGGGAAAAAAGCCTTTAATGTGACAGACAAAAACTACCTTCTAGCTTGTGTCAGGCAATATAGTAACTCTAGAAGAGTCTCTGCCAGTCAACAAACGAGAGGTGGTGTTAAGATGAGGCCAAAACTTGGAGAACCCAGAGTCTCATTCAGGATGATATAACCATGATTTCCCTTATGAACTGAAAATTTCAAAAAGTGGCTCAAAACTTATTTGGAAACAGACCCTGTGGCACTGATATGTAAAGTGGAGTTGCACCTGGCTGAAAACATGGATGGGTTTCTTGCACTCCACCATGTCAACCCAAGGGGTACCAGCTTTGCTTTCCACCATGTACCTGCCAAGTATGGAACATGCACCCACATCAGTACCCAAAAATAGTTTCTGGTGACTCTAATATGGTTGATGACACCCCCTCATGTTAATCAGCACACAAGAGTCTTTGGTCCCTTCTCATTTGGAACTGACCTGGTGGACCCATGTTGATCAGGAAGAGTCTTGCTCTCCAGCAATGCTCGATTTAAGCATAAAGAGACTCCATGAGCCTTCCAGAACAGACATTTTCTTCTTATACACACCAGAGGTAAAGGTATCACTATCACACAAAGAGAAAAGAAAATGAAACAACCTCTTACAGCCTGAGATTATCTACTTTTTTGTGTGTTTACTTATTTATTTATTTTGAGAGAAGGGTGCACACACGAGCAGGGGAGGAGCAGAGAGAGAGGGATAGAGAATCCCAAGCAGGGTCCATGCTGTCATCACAGAGCCTGATACAGGGCTTGATCTCACAAACCACAAGATCATGACCTAAGCCAAAATCAAGAGTCAAACACTCAACCAACTGAGCCACCCAGGCGCCCCCCAAAATGTACTTTACTTTAGATGTAGAATAGAAATCAAAGCAAAAATTTTTTTCAAAGGAGGTTACCTATGTCTTCAACTGACTTACTTAGACTGGCCAATCAAAGCAAGAAGACTATAGCAAGATAACTGGGGAGATCACTTGGAACTTGCACCAAAATGACTATGCTGTTTCCTTTAATAAACACTTTTAAGAAATACATTCAACCACATCAATAACTTAGGAAATAAGGCAGGATCAATGCTCCATGTTTAGTGAAGGGAAGGAGAAAGGCTACCAACATCTAAAATGCAAGAATATCAGAAGGAAGGGTAGACTTCCCCTTCTTCGTCCAGACCACTTTACACAAATCAAATCCCAGATAAAGCCTCCTGGAATGAGGCATTAATGGGTGGGCAGAGGGCCTAGTGGCCTGCGTGCCTGTCAGTTCATTTGTTCTAAGAGTCAGGCTCCACACACAGAGCTTATTTTAAAAGGAAAACAAGGGCACCTGGGTGGCTCAGTCAGTTAAGCGTCCGACTTCAGCTCAGGTCATGATCTCGCGGTTCGTGAGTTCGAGCCCTGCGTCGGGCTCTGTGCTGACAGCTCGGAGCCTGGAGCCTGTTTCAGATTCTGTGTCTCCCTCTCTCTCTGATCCTCCCCCATTCATGCTCTGTCTCTCTCTGTCTCAAAAAAAATAGATAAACATTAAAAAAATAATAGTAATAAAATAAAAGGAAAACAAAGTAGGAATTTGAACAAAATTCAGTATCAACTCACTTCAGAAAAAATTTTATGTTGCCATTTTTTTGACTATATAATTTTTAAAAATGGAGTCAGTTTCTACTCAATATGGTAGGCATCATTCAAAAAAAGTCTGAGTTCAGTTTGTGTGTGTGCATGCATGTGCGCATGTGTGTACGTGTGTGTTAAATCAACATTTGGGTTTAGCAAATTAGTGCAAGTTTGCCTGTCTTCCGTTGTATAGATCAGTTCCAGATCTGTTTTTAAGCACCAAGCTACTGAAGGATTATTATTTTTAGAATTCATATTTCTTCTTAATCCCCTAATCCATTCGGGGGACATGTCCAGATTGTCAACCCAACATACGAGAAAACCTCAATGAAGCAGCAAGAAAAAAAAAACAAAACAATAGACAAATAACCATGGGATATATTGTTCGGCTTTTGTTGAGCTTGAAATGTGCCAAGTTGGAAATAGGGGAGAGAGGTTTGTGATATTCCACTGGAACATATTGTCACTGTTATAACCAGCCCACGTTCACCGGAGCTGCCAATTATTCCCCAGCCACCATTTTTTTCCTTTAGATTGATCTCCTGCTTGAGGCTGTTTCACACCCATGACTCTGAAGCTTCCCTAGTGGCATGTTGGCTAATTAAGAGCAAAATCCATCTCTTGATGAAATAATGCTGCCACTGAAAAGGAATTCTACATTTTTTTTTTTAATTCTTAATCAGGCTGGAAGGAGCAGTATTCTAACACTTGTATTAAGCATAGGAAAAAGGTCTATAGCTAGCAATTAGCAATGATGAAAAGGACAGCGATTTAAAGCATGTTGCAGTGACATTTTTATCAAATTAAATGAGTTTGCTAGGCCCACCAGCTGCATATGCTTATTGTCATTTACTGTTTGGACAGCAACACATCAGCCACTGAGTATCAGGAGGTGCTGAATTTAATAAGTCATTTTGACACTGGTGTGAAACGAGCAGATCAGCATTCTGAGGAATGTGTTCACACTCTGAACAGACAGGCAGACATTCTAAGCTTGCGAGGTGACACCAATCAACAGGAAGAAATGATGAAAGCCAGGCTAGGAAGCAGGCAGTAGTGGTGACTAGAGCGGCAGCCGCAGACACACCACTGTGAGAAAAGAAAAAGATACATACACACACATACACACACACACATACACACACACACACACACACACACACACACACACACACACACACAC
>NW_024412452.1:17220229-17379877 GCF_014898765.1 Herpailurus yagouaroundi
ACACACACACACACACACACACACACACACACACACACACACACACCAAACCTACTATTTCTTGGTTTAGCTAGACAGAGCATCTAAAGAAGTGAAGACTTTTCAGAAACACGGGACGTGTACCCATTCTAGTCACCATAAATTTTCATTTATAATTTAAAAACCTACACAGTTCCTCTATAACAACTGCTAGAAGCAGCTGACAAATCTTCAGATTTTCTCTTGGCCCCCTCCTGTTTGAAATGTGGCATCCTGTTCAAAAGAAACAAACAAAAATTCCCCTGAATGCTGGGAAAATACAAGTTTTGGTTTACCCTTTTCACCTAATATGTTTGCTCTGAACTGATTACCTAGCTAGGACAGGAGGAGGTAGTATTACTTGGTTTTGATTTACCGTGGGGTGAGGGTGTATGTTGCTTCCAAAACACTTGCTTTTAATATGAGATGTGGAGTGACATTTTGATAATCCCAGCAACTATTTATGTTGAGGGAGAGACCCGATACCAATGCCTTAACCATGTACCTGGTATAAGAGTTAAAACACACCAGAAAGCCGAATGCCAACTACCTCTTAAAATGTGCAGGTGTAATTTACAGCATAACAAAGGTGACTAGTCAATTAGCTCTTGGCTTCAGAAGTTTCTAATGCCATCTAGTGGAAATGGTAAATTTGATCACTTGCACATCAAAGGGGAGCCTAAAATTCCAGATAGTATGTCATTATGCTGCCACATATTCAGAACAACTCAACACCAGAGTCCAATCTCAAATATATCTCAAAAAAATTAGCTACGGTGCCTTCATAAGACTAGAATGCGCCTCAGAAAATGAGACTTGCCCGGAATATCCTTGGATGCCTCTCCACTGCAAGTGAAATAATTATTAGCACCACCCCACACCACTGCCATGCCTATGCAATCATTTTCCTCATCACTGTTCTCTTATATTCTAAACTCTAGAATCTAAAGTTAGACTATTTGATAGATGTTTTTCATTATTCTGGAAGCACAGTGGGTTCGGTAAAACCTGAAATACCTTTTGAAGTGTATGTTTCACTGATTTTAATCTAAAAAATAGTACAAGAGGAACTAAATATATTTTGCTAGTTTAATCTTAGAAGCTGTTCGATTTTCAGTGAACTCTTCATAGATTTTCCTGCAGTGGAATTCTATATAGTAAAATTCTGAGCAAGAAGTATAGCCTTGGGGATTTTGTGCTTCCTTTCAAGATGGTCACCAAGCAGCTTTAGCTATGGGGCTATGACTCAAGAATCAAAGGTGCTTCACATAACTGCAAAAGCAAAAATAGGCCATATTTTATTTGTATATGAAGATAAGTGAGTAAATAGTCTGCATATGTCATTTTCTTCTGTGTCACCTGTCAAAGACAGTCCTCTCCAGGAGCATGGTTATAAGAGAAATCACTGGAACCCTGAATTCTCCTGCAAATTAATGTGAAACTCAGAACTACTCATTTCACTTCTTCCCACTCAGTTTCCTCATTCATCAAATAATGAAGTTGGACTTGAAGTCAACTCAAAAGCTCTTTTTGCTCCTAAACTATGGTTTGGAATTTCAAGCCCAAAAGCTGGGTCTTCTGTTTCATAGTAATAATTTTACTTAATAGTGTTAATTTCATCATAGCTATTTTACTTAAAATAATTATTTTTATTACCAGTATTTCCTTAGTATGGGTCTTGCAGTGAATTTCAGTGTTTGGACCACCATAAATTTTAAAAGCAATTTATTTGTGTGTTATACTATACTTCATTTTTTTAAAGCAATCTATTTGTAAGAGGAGAGGACTGTGGGGATAGCGACATGGGAGGTGAAGGAATTCACCCAAGGCAGAGCAAAAGAGGTAGAAGTTTATTGGATACACTGCAAGGGAGCAGCGGGCAGGACAGCAAAGAGAGACTGTCTGCCATGAGGCAGTGGTGAGGGGCTATAGTTATAGGGCAGAGTGAAGGAGTATGGGGCCATAGGGAATTTTTCCTTTTTGGTAATCTTAGGAATTATGCCTAGTTATAAGTAGCCTATTGGTCAGTTAGGGCCTCTGGCCATTTAGAGGGGGGGGTCACTTCATGAGCCTGTTTGCATTTAACTCAGTAGTCACTGTGGTCCCTTTTGCCATGCTCAAATCTTCCTTGCTGAAGCCTATTGTCTAAAAGCAGCTCTACACGGACTATAGTTTAAATAAACATGATTTCTTTAAATTTTTTTTTTCAACGTTTATTTATTTTTGGGACAGAGAGAGACAGAGCATGAACGGGGGAGGGGCAGAGAGAGAGGGAGACACAGAATCGGAAACAGGCTCCAGGCTCTGAGCCATCCGCCCAGAGCCTGACGCGGGGCTCGAACTCACGGACCACGAGATCGTGACCTGGCTGAAGTCGGACGCTTAACCGACTGCGCCACCCAGGCGCCCCTGAACATGATTTCTAAAGAATTAAAAATGGCAAGTATATCTTTTCTATATACACTCATCTTAGCATTCTTAAGCTGAATAAGATATTTTTTATTTTTGTATATTTATAAAATAAAGTATTTTTTTCAAGAAAAATATACATAGCCATTTCACATGTAAAAACTTTTTTAAAAATAAAGGAAGAAAAGAAAGAGAAGAAAGAAAAAAAAATCATCTGTAGTTCTAACAGCCAAAGACAGCAGACTGTCCATTCAACACTGTGGTATGTATACTTCCCTCAATCTTTTACTCATGTATAACATTTACCTAATTTGTATTATGTGATATATATAAAAAATCTATTGTTGATTTTCATAATATCACCTATTTTTCTGACTATAAAAATATAATTTATTATCATAGAAAATTGTTTAAATATAAAAATACATAAAGAAAATCACCCAGAATTTCACCAACCAGAGATATCTTCATTTACTATTTTATTTCTTTAAAGTTCTTTTTCTATGCATAATTTAACACAGTTAAGATTATATTACATATTCTGATTTTAAGTACAATTAACCCAAGAAGAGTCACTCACAAGTCCTAGTTGGAAGATGTTACAAAGAGGGTCTTAATCACAGATTATATCTGCCACTGGTAGTTTATTCATTTTTCATAATTACAAAAAAAAAAGCCTATACACTCAGGTCATTCAAAATGAGTTCTAAGAGCAGACAATTGTTACTCAAGTTCCTTTCAATGCAATGCTATTATATTGCTGAATAAGAATCAGTTTCAGTGGAGGGAGAAAAAAATACTTTCTGGGTTTAGTAATTCTGCAAACATAATGTCACTGTCATTTAAATATTGCAGTCCTTGTTTTTGAGTAGAAAAGAAGTGGTTTTGTTGTGTTTTAAGCTGCAGAACTCCACCTAAACCATGAAGTAAAAAATATTACACAAAAAAATACATTTCCTGATATTGAAAGAAAAATAGCAAAAACCAACAATAACAACGAATGGAAACTTTGCAGACCCTAGCTTCTTCCCCTGGTTTACAAAGTTATTTTAAAATAATCTAGTAAAATTAGATTCCTGATTGTGGAATCTAAACAGAATAAGAAGGTACTTGTAACTCTTTTTATAGTATGGCTTCCTCATTTCCAAGTACTTCTTGGAAACAAAGAAGTTTGTTTCTTGTCACAAACTAAGACAATACTTGGGTTGCAGTATTCTCTCCTCCCAGCCTTCAAAAGTGTGGATTGCCATTGTCTTCTGACAGATAGTTCTGTAGGGAGAATCCTAAAACCAGGCAGATTTCTATTTCTGGGTAGATTGTTGTTGAGCCTGGAGGCTTAAGAATCTTTTCTTTAGCCTTATAATTCAAAAGACACAGGAGGAGTCTAGGAGTAGGATTCTTTTGTGAATCTTATTAAGATCACTGTGAATCCTTTCAATCTTTATTCAAGTCTTCCTTTGCCCCAGGAAGACCACCTAATTACCAATTTTGTCCAATTTGAAGGGTTCTCTGCTCAAGAACATTATCATTTTTGCTGGTCTCTTTTTTCTGGCCCCTATATCTATCCTTTCCCTCATCATTTTAATTTTCCTCCCTTTTTCTCTATAGTCAGAGAAAAGTTTCATTTTCCACAATACATGTTCTACACTGCCATACTCTATTACAGGTTTTAACTTCCAATTCATATGTTTCTTATAATCCATCATTTTATTCATTTTTTTTCATTATATGCTGCTATATTTTCACCTCAACCATATTACCTTTTTTAGGTAATACTAACATAAATACTTTCAACTTAAAAGATATTCTTATTTTCCAAAATTTTTCCTTTATAAAAAAATGTTTGTATGTAGGAAGATACAAATAACAGCAAATATCCATAATTTTTTTTAATCCACATGTAACAAATGTTAATGGTTTATCATATTTGCTTCAGCTCTTTTTTCCACAAATAAAACATCACACAAGAAGTTCAAATGTCTACAGACCTTTAGATGTAATCATTATTTTGAACTGATTATCTCCATATTTCCATACTTTTACACCTCTTCTATGTACCTATAAGTAATATACCGTGGACTACAATTATTAAATTTATATATTCTGTATCATACTAAAAATGGCATCATTTTACAACATTCCCCCCCTACATATTGTGTTCTATGGAGAGGTCACGTGGAGGTGTTCCAGCTGACAGCCAGAATCTACTACCAGACATAGGAGGGCATGAGCCAGAAACCAGCGTTTTACGAGTAAACTTTTACATTTAATCTACTTCAAATAAGCTAAATTTATTGTTGTCTTACATTCAGGGTAGCAAGAGGGAAGTATACTGTAACCTAAGGCACACTGCTTCCCAAGGGCTTGGAGCCCAAGTAATAGGCCGTAAGGTTCCCGTAGATGAAATCTCTGACCAACAAGTCACAAGATACTTGCTTAGACTGTTTGTCAGGAGCCAAGAGGCCCACCTCACACCAGTTCAGACCAGTGGAGACACTGGTATTCTCATTTGGCCTGTGCCAGTGCCCCCCACATGGGCGCAAAGGGCCTGAAATCTCCACCCCAGCATGGCCATGCCGCCATCTTTGAGCCTGCAACACAGGACAGTGCGGGTAAACCCATAATTACCTGCCTTTACCTCACCCTTTCAGGTTTCCAATCACATTTCTCCACGTTCTCCTTAAAATTCCATAAAAACTCACACCCTGCCCCTTCCATGCCCCAGGGAGGCAGATTTGAGATCTTTTTCCAGTCTGGTAGTTTGGCTGCCTGGCAAATTAAATTTCTTTCTTTGCTGCAAATCCTGGTGTTTTACGGCTTTTCTGTGCATGGGGTGTACCAGGGCCCTCCTTAGGGTTACAAACCTCAGCCACTCCAGCCAATGCCAGGTAGAGCAGGGATGACCTGTCCATGCTGAGCCCTGACCAAATTGTAGATCTATGAGCAAACTAAATGGTGCCATAGTTTTACTACTAAATTTGTAGGCAATTTGTTATGCAGCCATAATAACTTGAATAACGTCTTCCTGCCTCCTGTTCTGGTCCCTCCACTTCCTTACCTATTCTCCTAGGAGCACCGCCTTAATAAATTGTTTGCATATGAATCTAAGAGACCAAGGTGGAATTATGGGTAATCCACACCAAAGGTGAAATATACAACTTCTGTTAAAAGCTCTGCTCTCTTGGGGCGCCTGAGTGGCTCAGTCGGTTGAGCATCCGACTTTAGATCAGGTCATGATCTCACAGTTCATGAGTTCGAGCCCTACATCAGGCTCTGGGCAGAAAGCTCAGAGCCTGGAGCCCACTTCAGATTCTGTGTCTACCTCTGTCTGCCCCTCCACTGCTTGCACTCTTGTCTCTTGCATTGTCTGAAAAAATAAATAAACATTAAAAAAAAAAAAAAGCTCTGCTCTCTTTAAAACTCAATAAGATGCTTTTTCTGTGGTACCAGTTATTGGGCCAAAGAAGCAACTGAACTAAAACTAAAAGGTAGAGAGAAGGAAGAAATTTGCTCTCTGAATTCTTTTCTGAGTAGCCATATTAATGAGGGAGCTGGAAAATCAAGAAGCATCTACATTCAATGCTACTGCAAAGAGAAGTATTTTGTAGAGAGTCCTATCTTATAAAGACAGTGCTTTGAACTTTTACTTTAAAGAATCCCCAGGAAACATTCTCCCTCTCAGGTGGAAAAAAGACGAGCAAATCCCATATCTCCCCTAATCTTGGCTGTCTAAAGAAATGGCCCAAGTCTCTATGGGCAGGTGCCTAGCTAAACAACTGCATAGCAAGATATGGAAGAGAGTGAACATCAGCTCTGACCCTCTAGTCAACAAGATAACTGTACAACCAAAAAAAAAAAAATGGAACCTTCTATAGATAGTCTGGGGGCAACAGAATTCTATCAGCTGATGAGAGGGCTATTCCTGATATAGGTCTTAAATTTCTTAGAAGTTTGGCCTCATAGGCATGCTATACCTGCTGCTCCCACTCAAAAGTAACTGATCCAGCTCTTTTACACTTCTCTTCTACCCGTGGTGCTTGACTTCAGCCCAGTAATCTCCACACAGTCAGAAAGAACTGGTATGTTTTATGGCAAGGATTTCACACACTGAGTCTTTTTAATGGATGCCTCCTTCGAAAGCCTATTCTAGCATGGTTCATCTTCCCAAGGGATTTCAAGCTTGGCTACTCCCAATTTCAGACTTCCTCCCAATATCATCACTGTCAAGGGCTACAAGTACATAGGCTGAAAGCCACATCCTCTAGCAATAGTCACGTAGCCACAGGCTTCTCTTGGCTACCACGTCCATTGGGGATATTTCAAATGAGCATACTTCAGAGCACTATAAAACAAGCCATAAAGAATATTCCAGTATGGCACAGATTTAAATTATTCTCCATCTTAGATCTTTATCTTCCTTACAAGATTCCCCCTACTCTCACCACTGCGTGCAGTTTATCTTTTACTGGCCTTAAGTTACCCAAACCAACTGAAAAACAAAACCAAACTAGGAGATGCCAGAAGCCTTCATGGAGGACTGATCTATTTCTCTCCTGAACTCAGTCTGGCCACTAGCTCATGCCCAGGGAGAGAGCCTTACACTGACAGTCTGCTAAGAGACCAAGAAACACCTGGGTATACTGCCAATGACAGTGTAACAGGACCCGTGGAAAACAAAATCTCGGGTCATTACCAGGATTGCCAAATCTTGCGGATCAAGAAAGTCTATTTCATCCTTGCCTTCAGTGGCCAAAAAAGAGAAGAAGATATACCATGTGCAGTTGTAAAGTACTCTGAGGAAGACTCCAGAAGGCTTCATGGAAGGTCACTCCCATGATGCCAACCACTTCACCCTGCCCAGCCCCATAAGACTTTAAATTCTAGCAAACCTAACATGTCTTTGGAGCTTTGACATTTGGTTTTTCTTTTATTTTGTTTTAACCTTATTTTTTTACCATTGCCAAAATATACATATTTCAAGGAGCCTAAATTTAATTTAATCTGCAATAAATTGAATTACCCTAGAACTTAGAGTTCATGGCAGAGTGCAGACTTTGGGTCAAACAGCCTAAGTTTCAAACACCAGCTGGTTTCATACCTTAATTACCACTTTTGAGACCTTGGAGAAGTTAGGTACATTCTCCACGCTTCCATTTTCTTGTCTTAAAAAAATGTATCATGATTGTATGTTTCCACAGAATAATTATGAGGATTTCAGGAAAACTGTATGTAAAATACTTAGCACCTGACACCCATACAGACTCAACTAATATTTAGCCATGTGGAAAGAAATTCTACCAAACTTCATTTTATCCATTCACTCTTTGTCTGGAATATTCAGGACCAAGTGTGGTCTCGAAAAAGTTGGGGCAGCCTTACAGTATGTGATAGACATTTCAAAGGCACTAATGTGAGTATTAGCCAGACACGTAGACAAAATAGAATAATAACCTGGATGATCCCTTGCAAAGCATTCAGCATAAAAGAGAACAGGCTTCAGGCCAATATGCATTTTATGTGAAATTGAAAATCCACCCCACAATATGTGCTATGTTTTTCAGACCCAGAAGCTTCAGTTTGGAGATATTATGCAAAATGGGATGGACAAGGTGAGTTGTTATTAATTGTGAGCTCTTTGGAACTCTTTCTACAAAGTTGCCCAAAGATACAGAGATCTTTTTTTCTTTTTGTTATGGAAAATTTCAAACCTGTGCGAAAGTAGACAAAAAGGTGTAACAAACTCCCATGTTCTCTTCACTTAGTTTTAATAACTATCAACATTATATGATCTAGACTTCTACCTGCTTCCCTCATCATATTATTTCAAAGCTCATCCCAAACATTGTTTCATCTCATCCACAAATATTTCAGTATGTGTCTCTAAAAGGACTCTTTCTAAGCACAGCCACAATACCACTATCACAACTAAGATCTTTCTTTCTTTTTTTTTTTTTTTTTTGAGTACTCTCTATGCCCAACATGGGGCTTTGAATTCACAACCCTGAGATCAAGAGTCACATGCTTTACCGACTGAGCCAGCCAGGCACCCTTATCACATCTAGAATCTTAACAATAATATTTTAATATCGAATATCCAACCAGTGTTCAAATTTCTAATTGCCTCATAAATGCCATACATCTTTAACCGTATATTTGTTTTAATAAAGATCCAAATAATGTCTGTTCATTTCAATTGATTGATTTGTTGCTTAACTCTTTTCTCAGCCCATAGGTTCTCTCTCAATCTTTTCCTTTGAAATTTATTTGTTACAAGACCCAAATTATTTATTTTGTAAGCTTCCCAAGGTCTGGATTTTGCAAAAAAGCTTGCAACAGTACATTTAAATTAAATTAAATAGTGCTGTTTATTATTAAAATAGTACTCTCTAAGTGAGAACAGGGGCAGAAAGGCTAAAGAAAGTCTTGATCTGCTGGTAAGAACATTATTATATGTTTCATAAAGGTTGCTGAAACAATCCAGAAAATCGCTGCATGTCACTTGCAGGCTGGAGTGAGGGAGCCCAAGACTGTTGCACTCCCAAGTCCTCCCCTGTTTGCAGGCACCATACTTCTGCATATCTCATTATCACTCACAAAGTGTTTGCTGAGAACTGGTCCCTTCTGTCTGCCCTAACAAGCATGGGTCTGTGCGACAGGAACTCAGGGATGAAGGTGTGGGTTTAGAGGTAAAAGAAAAGCAAAGATGGGAGAATGAAAGTGTATGGAAAGATCAGTTAGAGGCAACCAAAAGCAGGTGAATTGGGGATTATGGGTACATAGTTTGGGCAGGCAGCAGATAATAGATGGAGAGAAAAGGCTGTGGCCTGTGCCATGATCATTGAGTTTCATGCCCCCTGTGTGGGATGAGGTGACTTAGGCTGCCCTTAACACAACCTCTGCTCCCCCAAACCAATAATGTATAAACAATTCTACAGTTATACAAGATTCATTCCAACCTGAGTCATCATGACAGCTCAGTATGGCTATGGATTTATGGCGATCAGCACGAGGCAAAGTATTAACCTGATAGCTACTTTGTTCCCACATACAAAAAACCCTGCAGTGACAACTTGTCCCCTTTTAGATACAACGGTAAGCTTCTAGAGTAGTCCCCATATTATAAAGGATCTCATGAAAATAATAATTGCTTATTGACACAGGATTAACATAAAGCAGCTGAATATCCTGATAAAATAAAATCTGACCCTATTTGTGGACATTTAAGATATGTTGTGTTTTCTTTTGGTTCTCTTGGACTAACACAACCAGCCTTGAAATTTAATGATTTTTTTCTCATGTAAAAAGATGCTACAAGTTAATACTAAATCCTGAGGCATTCTGAGCTCTTGGTGAGAAAAAAACTAAGGATTTCCACTTCTGGCAATGGTGGCAGAGTCTATGGTAAGTCTATGGTAAGTCTAACTTACCACTGAGAACAACTGGAATACCTAGATTAAAATCTGCTTTACTCTGTTTGTGTGTTTCAGAGGGCGACCATCTGCGAGACTAGATGGGCCCAGTATTATTAGAAGAGCTAATAGCTAAGAAGTTTCCAAAATTGATAAAAGAAAATGAATCACAAATTCAAGAAGTACTATAAATCCCAAACAGAATTACTACCCAAAGGTGTGGGAAGGAATCCCACATCTTAACAAACATAGTAAAACTTTAAAATCAAAGATAAAGAGAAAATTCTAAATGTTTGCAGGGGGTAGGGGTGGCAGTGAGCAGAAGACTCATTCTCTTCAGTAGAAGAATAAGACTGACAGCTGAACTCCCAACAGAAGTAATAGAAGCTAGGAGAGAATGGAGTGATATTTTCTAAGTGCCGTGAGAAAGCAATGGGGCTTCCACTTCTGATGTTGTGAAGTAACCTCTACATAGTTAAATCTCCTTCAGATCACAACCACAAACTCTGGACAAAATTCAAAAAAATAACTCAAGAGTGAACACAAGCAAGTAGACTGTAGAGAAGAGTGGACACTTGGGAAGAAGGAACAGCCTAGGTTAAGTTACCCATTTTTATACCATTTGGCCTGTATAGGCCAAAGTCAGTGCCACACAGGGTGGACCCACTAGAACTCCAACAGAAAACTCACATTATTGTCTTGAAGAGAAACCAGAATTCATAGCTTGGGGTAACCACAGTCATTGGAAGTGAGAGACAATTCCATAAAGTAGAGAACCAGAAAGGGCAACCATAACTTTGTGTTTAAACTCTGCCTGAATCTGGGGCACCTGAGTGGCTCAGTTAGTTAAGCGTCTGACTCTTGATTTCAGCTCAGGCCACAATCTCACAGTTGGTGAGTTCGAGCCACACATTGGGCTACACACTGGCAGTGCAGAGCCTGCTTGGAATTCTCTCTCTCTCCCTCTCTCTCTGTGCTCTCTCTTTCTTTCTGTCTTTCAAAATAAATAAATAAACATTAAAAAAAAAAAAACCTCTGCCCAAATCCTTGACTGACCCCTGAACCATATGTACAAGACAGACTCCAGCTAAGAACATGAGCCTCAAATATCATAAGGCCTCACATATATGTAACTGGAATTCCAGAGAGATAGATATTGAGGTATAAATAATAGTTAAAGAAATAATTGCTGAAATCTCCCTAAATTTTGTGGAAGACATACCTATATTTACAGACTCAGGAAACTCAGTGATGCATGAGCAGAACATATTAAAAAAAAAAATACCAATTACATCAGACTGAAAGTACTGAACACCAGAGATAAAGAGAAAACCTTTAAAGTAATCAGGGAAAATTCACATAATGTATAGCAGAACAATAATTAGAAATACCCTGACTTCCCATCAGAAGCAAGAGAAAGTGGTAAAACATTTAAAATGCTGAAACAAAATATCGTCAACCAAGAATTCTATATCCAGTGAAAACATACTTTAAGAATTAAGACATTATTTTGCCTTAATAATAATTGCCAACTTAGAAGTCTATACCAGTGAAATATTCCTCAAAATGAGCATGAAATAAAGACTTTTAAAAACAAACTAAACTTAAGATAATTTGTTACCAGCAGACCTGTGCTAAAGGAAATTCTGAAGAAAAGTCTTCGAACAGAGGCAAAGGATATCAAATGGATTCTCAGAGATGTAGAAAGGAATGAAGATCCACAGAAAGGATAAGGGTGGGTGGGTAAACATAAATGAATATACGACATAGGAACAATAATAATAATATGGGATTTTAAATATACATAGAATAAACATAAATGACAATAATACATAAAATCAAATGAGTCAAGTGAAGTTCAAGTGTTCTAAGGTCTTTCGGTTGCCTAGGAAGGGATCAAATACTAATTTGTATGTGGTATAATCAAATCTGTACCACCCTAAACTCCCCCACCCCCTTCAAGACTTCAGGATCTATTCCTTCAGTTGTTACCGCTCTTTGGGAATTGCCATAAGCTTCAGAGGGTCACCGTACCCAAGGATACACAACCCCTTCCCAGGGCAGCCTGCATCCAATGACTGACTAGTCAACATATGGATATAAAAGTCTGGTCATCTCACCCAAACTCAAGACTCTGAAGGCCCATCCAACTTCAGAGTTCCCTGGGGATGGCTTTTGGCCTTTGTTGCAACTGCATCACCACCTGACTTCTCCCTCTGCCAAACTTGTCTCTTTTCCTTCCTTCCACTGGTGATAAGCCCAAGTGCATCTCCCCAATAGACCTCCTGAACACCAGTCTCCACCTCACCTCAGAACCCCACCTGCAACATTATAGGAGATTTTCATTAGCCAAAAAGGTATGTTTAAATTCTAGGGCAGCCTCTAAAAAAGTAGTAAAACAAAATTTAACATTAAAAAACAACAGAGGGGAGGGACGCCTGGCTGGCTCAGTCAGTTAGGCATCTGACTTCAGCTCAGCTCATGATCTCATGGTTCTGTGGGTTCAAGCCCCATATTGGGCTGTCTGCTGTCAGTGTGGAGCCTGCTTTGGATCCTCTGTCTCCCTCTCTCTGCCTCTCCTTCACTCCTGTGTGTGCACCCTCCTTCTCTCTCTCTCCCAAAAATGAATAAACATTTAAAAAAAATTTTTTTAAATAGGCGGAAAAATGGGATGATAAAAATTAACAAATCTAAAATAAGACAAGAAAAGCCACAAAAAAGGAACATAGAAAAGGTAGAATAGGGGCGCCTGGGTGGCTCAGTCGGTTAAGCGGCCGACTTCGGCTCAGGTCATGATCTCACGGTCCGTGAGTTTGAGCCCCGCGTCGGGCTCTGTGCTGACAGCTCAGAGCCTGGAGCCTGTTTCGGATTCTGTGTCTCCCTCTCTCTGGCCCTCCCCCGTTCATGCTCTGTCTCTCTCTGTCTCAAAAATAAATAAACGTTAAAAAAAATTTTTTTTTAATAAAAAAAAAAGAAAAGGTAGAATAAACAGAAAATAGTAAAAGTTTTAAAAACTGAAACAAATTGGCCAGATGACTATGAAACTTACAAAAAGATACTTAACCATTACTATTCAGGGAAATGCAAATGAAGGCAATATCCCTACTGATTCATCAGATTTGGACAAATTTAAAGAATGATACCATCTAGTACTGGCAAAGATTCAGGCTGGTGGGGCCTCTCAGATATTATTAGTGAGGATGTGAATTTTTACCATCATTTGTAAAACCGGGTTATACACTTAACCTTTGTGGCAGAAACTGGTTAGCTGGTCACAAAACCTGTCTCTGTTTCCTCCTTGGCACACCTAAACTACATTTGTCAGACTTCTTCGCAACAGGTGACTTACTGCCAGGTCAGGTAGGATACTGGAGTCCCTTGTTGAAGATAACAGAGCTCCCATAGCCTGGGTCCCTGAATGACTATGCAGAGCAGAGACTCCTGAGCACCTGGAACTAACTTGGACATTTATTCTTATTATATCTGAAACGTCATATATTCAAAGATCTATTTGTTACAGCAGTTAGTGTATCTAACCTATACGATCCTGCTACCTACCAATGTCACTTCCAAGCATCTGTCTTTAGAGGTATAAGTAACAACAGTACATAACACTCTCTATATAAGGAAACATACACCTGGAAAAACAAGAAACAACCTGAATATCCATCAATAAGGGAAATTATAATGCATCCATACAAAGGAATATTGTGTGTATGTGTTTTTTTTTAAAGAGTTATCTCTGTGCCTACTGACCTGAAGAGACTGCCATGATGTATAGTTAAAAAAGTAATTAAGCTGTTATGAATGCTTGATACAATCCTGTTTTTATGGAGGGAGGGGGAATGTGACATATACATGTTTGTATATATTTGGATAAGGATGAAGATTAAGCGTGCAAAGATAAAATCAGGTGTTTAACATTAGTTACCTCAGAGGGTTAAGGATTAGGGAATACAGGTTATGGGAAAGAATAAAAAGATTGTAGCAGAATGGAAGCATACCTGTGTGAAACTGAATGGAAATGCAGAATACAAAATTGAATCATAAAATATCGAATCAAATATGTAAAAACCGAATATGTATGTAGACAAGGATGAGAAGGTAATGTCAACTTAACATAAAATTCATTTCTGATCTTAAGTGTTAATATTTTAATATTACTTTCATAATAAAAGAATATTGAAAAATGAAAGGAACTGGCCTGGACCTTACCTGGATTGGGCTGTTGATGCCCCAAGGCTGACATTTTTAAAGTTGAACAACCTGGATTTGGGGATATGTCCTGGTGTTGGGGTTCTGTGACTGTCGTATTGAGCCCAAAGGGCCACAACACTGTGAGGGTGGAGACTTCCCTGAGGAAAAAAAATTCGAAGTCCCCAGTGTGAGTCATCCCGGGTAAAGTTCAAACTTGGAATAAGAAATGAGGATTCAAGAAATAAGCCTTGACTAGAGTAGCTTCGTAAACTTTAGCTGCATACATATCACCTAGGACTTTGGTTAAAACAAAATTATGATTCAGTGGGTCAAGGGCAGGGCCTGAGATTTCTGCATTTCTGATCATTTGCTGGGTGCTGCCACTGTGGTCCGAGGACCACACTTTGCATAGCACAGGAACCAGAATGGGGGGATTCTTTCTACTTTCTGTGAGTCCAACAGCATGGTGGCAAAACAGCAATGAGACTAGAGCTAGTCTGCAGAGACACCCTGAAGATGGGTCTGAGCCAATGCCACAATCGTAAACTACCGTGCACATGCCCTTCCCTTCCATAGTCTGCAAACCTTTCCATGAAATCTCATGAAAAGTTACATTTTGGTCTCTGCTGAATTATGGGAACTATGGGGGTAATTCCTACATGCATCGATTCCACTCTCGAGATGAAGTAGTCAAAAGCAGGCTCTGTGTCCCGAGTCACTATGGTGGCAGCAGAGGGCCCATCAGCAGGAAGAAGCCCTGTCCAGGTGATCCAGTGAAGAGTGGAAATGACTGAGACAGTAAGGGATAGGAGAAGAAAAATTGTAGCCCTGTTTTCTGCACAGGGAGCAGTGTTCTGGTGTATCAGCCAAACAACCAAAGATCCAAGTTAAAATAGCGGAAACAGTAAAGGAGTTTATTTTATCATATAACAAGTCTGGAAGTCAAACAACTTCAGGGTTGGTTGATTTCCAATCCAACGAACCATCAAGGACCCAGGTTCTTTCCATTTTTCTACTCTGCTCTCCCAGGTATACTGGCTTTGTCCTCAGACCTGTCCCTTCATGGTGGCAGATGACTGGACATTTTAAGTGTCACAAACTCACACAACATGTAAGAGAGAATGTCCTGGTCTTGTATCCCTTTTTTAAAAAAATTGTTTTATTGTTATTTACTCTTGAGAGAGAAAGACAAAATTCAAGGGGGGAGGGGCAGAGAGAGAGAGACACACACGCAGAATCTGAAGGAGGCTCCAGGCTCTAAGCTGTCAGCACAGAACCCAATGCAGGGCTCAAACTCACAAACCATGAGATCATGACCTGAGCTGAGGTCAGACGCTTAACCAATTGAGCCACCCAGGTGCCCCATTGTATTCTTTTTCTTTTTAATTTTGTTTTTAATGTTTATTTATTGTTGAGAGAGAGAGATAGAGCATGAGTTGGGAAGGGGTAGAGAGAGAAGGAGACACAGAATCCGAAGCAGGCTCCAGGCTCCAAGCTGTCAACACTGAGCTCAACGTGGGCTCAAACTCATGAATCATGAGATCATGACCTGAGCCAAAGTCAGATGCTTAACCGACTGAGCCACCCAGGCACCCCTGTATCCCTTTTTAATAGCAAAGAAAACTTTACCAGAAGGGCCCCCATCCCCTAGCATATTTCTCCCTGAAACTCGCTAGATAGAACTGTACTACATAGCAAGTTTCTGTAGCAACCATGTGCATCTCAGAATATACTAGAACATGCCCATATCGTCCATAAGAGAAGCCAACAACCAAAGCAGTAACTGCATTCATCTTAAATCCAGGATGCATGAATAATGTTCAGTCTTCTCCATCAGGCCCAGATGTAGCTTTTAATGGTCAGGGGATCTATAGTCTAATAGTAAGTTATTTTCCCATCACATACCCAAATAAAAATGGAAGAAAAAAAGATAACAGCAATAAAAACTCCCATATGGAAATGGGGAGAATGGGAAATACGCAGAAATTACTGATCCATAACTATTGTCATAGGCCACTGGGCAGGGATAGTAATGAGTCCCTTCCTTAATCCGAAGTCAGCTCCTTTGTTAGACCATCTGGCAGCCTCTCCTACAACTTTCTGCAAATTCCCTTGTCCATTAGTCTTGGCTCTGTCTTCTGGAAAGTTCTTCCTTATTCATCATCCTCTTGACGATGTCTGAAGTGGGGCACCATCTTCCTGGCCTGAAATATCTGTGTCCTTGTGGCCTACTGTCTGCCTGAGCCCAAGCTCAGCCCTTCATTTGAGGACAGAATTGTGAACTACTTAGAATTAGGTTCAGCTGTGTCAGAAAACACATCATTTTAAAAACTTTTTTTTTTCAACGTTTATTTATTTTTGGGACAGAGAGAGACAGAGCATGAATGGGGGAGGGGCAGAGAGAGAGGGAGACACAGAATCGGAAACAGGCTCCAGGCTCCGAGCCATCAGCCCAGAGCCTGACGCGGGGCTCGAACTCACGGACTGCGAGATCGTGACCTGGCTGAAGTCGGACGCTTAACCGACTGCGCCACCCAGGCGCCCCTGAAAACACATCATTTAAAAGGTGGAAGTTTATTTCTGTCTCATGTGAAGGTTTCAGTAGGCCGTCTACATACGCTAGCTCCACACTCATCGGGGCCCAGGCTCCTTTGACCTGCTCTGCCTCCTCAACATGCTGCTTCCTGCCCTTGAACCAAGATGGCTCTTCCAGCCCAGCCAGCTGTACCCCATCCAGCAGGGAAGGGAGGTAAAGAGAAGGGCATGTCCTCTCCCTATAAGGCATTTCCTGGAAACTGCCCACACCACTTCTAGTCAATGCACCACTGATCAGAATATAGGCACGTGGCCATGTCCAGCTGCAAGGGAAACTGAGAAACATAGTCTTTCTTTTGGGAAGCAAAATGTTTATGTTTGCACTAGTGACAGGAATGGAACAAATGTTGGGGGACAACTAATGTTCTCTGCTAAAGTGGTGCTTCCCTTCACCTCCAGCCTAGTGGAAGAGCACTAAGGAGACCAGACGGAGCTTGCCCGATGTCTGGTAAGGTCTGTGGGGCACCAGAGGCTGGCCCCAGAACCCCGCATGGACAAGCCGAAGGGGAAATGGTGGCTAACGGGTCTGAAAGCAGAGAAAGGAGGGGGTGATTCACATGACCAAGAGAGACCCAGCATGGTGCCATCCTGAAGGGACTTTGCCTAAGATGGTCTCCTCAGGAGGCACTGGGACATCAGCAGTGTCTTTGTGTGAACCAGATTGCTGGAACACTAAGGGAACTGCAGAGGGGAGATTCCCAGACTTGGAAGGCAGTCTCCGAAAAATACACAAATGCTCGTGCCCACCCCCAAAATGAATCAGCTTTAAACTTCTGCCACAGCCAGAGAAAGCCGTGTCAAATAGCATCAGTGCCAGTGACGTCAGACCCCCGCCCATTCCCCCCCTCTTCTCCTCCCTCCCCCAACCACTTCAACCACAGAGCAGTCAGCAACTTTGGGGAGAGAGTTGGCAGGGAGGAAAAGATTTGTAAGATGAGAAGTAGAAGCTTCCCACACCTTCCTCCCCAGCTCAGAACTGCAGGCCTGGGAGCAGAAGAGGAGAAGCTTTCATTTTAAATAAAATTTGAAGTTTTCATTATTTCTCTGGAACGGCACACTTCATTTCAGTGGTTCTCAATCTCGGCTGCCCATTGGGATCACCTGGAGAGTTTTCTAAATTCCTGATGTCTGGGTCCCATCCCAGAGATGCTGATTTCATTGGTCAGGGGAGCAGCCTGGACACTGATATTTTTTAAAAGCTGCCCAGGAGATTCTGGTGGGCAACCCAGGTTGAAAACCACAGTGGTGATACTAAATTAAGAACATTTGGCAAACAAAAGATTGTAGAGTGACCAGAAAAGTGAGAGAATTTCCCCTAGACCTCACCCTGGGAAGAGAGAACTAGCTCCAGAGCCCAGGCATGGAATGAATAAATGATGACATTTTATGACTGCACCCTATAGGAGTCCTCGCTTTCAATCTGACCCTTACATAAATCCTATCTCTTTCAAAGAGACTGGAAGTTCCTTCAGGACAAGAGCCATGACAGGATTCTTTTGGGCCTCCACACTGCCCTGCATTCACTAAACTCATTACAGATAGCTTAACATATATTTGTTGCCCTGTGATTAACCTCAGACCTCCACATTGGGAAAAAGTGAATTGTCAGTTATGTACAGGGCAAACTAAGGTGACTCCGAGATTGCCTTGAAATATCTCTTGGGAGTCAATGAAGAAGATAGAACGTGCATGAGATAGAGTCATTATGAAGTGGCTGAATATTTTTATCAACATATGACCCATTTCTATGGTTCAGATTGAGACCTATACTAAAATTGTCCCACATTGAATAAGTTTTTGTCTTACTAATGCAAGGAAAGTTCTCGCTTTCCCACTTCTCCTAACTAGACCCTGGCAGAGCAGCCTTGCTTCTCACACACCATCACCATGACCACCACCCTCACCATGGGGAGCCCTGACCCATTAATAAAGACAGAGCATACTGACAAGAGTCAGGAAAAGAGCCAAGAACTTGCAAAACTCTCAGCTAAATCCAAGAGCAGCTTTAGTCTGTCAACACAAAGATGTCATGTCCCAAAGTAGCCTACAGCACCAGGATCCCACAGGAACGGTTCTCAAAATGTTCCTTATACCCTCAAGCCCACATTTATTGTACAACTCCATCACACAGGCAGGGGCTGATTGCCAGATGCATCATGCCTCCATATTTGACACTTGAGAAATCACACTTCCCCGTGAATGGATCCTGAAGCCTGATATCAAAAGAACACCCTTTCTATAACCTAAAAAAGGAAAGCAAATGATTGTAAGTGCATTCTAGTATCAAAATTGGCCTTCTCCATCACCAGCTGCTGTCTTTTGTCTGATTCAAAGACATTTTTTAACTAGAAATAAAATGTACTCTACCATGAGCCCAAGCTCAGAGAGAAGTCTGCTTAAACTGCATTTGGTGAAAAGAGCTTTCCAATCCCAACATATTTTTCTAGACTTTTCCCAGCAGAGGGAATCCCCTACATGAAAGGTAAGTTCAACCAAAGACGAGGTCCTTTGTTCAGTCAGACATGAAAAGCCTTACCCTATCTCTCCCACAGTATGTCATCACCAGGAAGGTTGACCACCTTCCAGAGGGATCAATAAAGTTTCCCTGATGCTGGCGATGTTGCTTAGTGTCCACATTTTGCCCTTTCAACGTGCTCACTGTGCCCACCATCCTGGGGAGTTCCAACAGCACCAAGCCACAAGCCCTACAGTGTTTGGTTTTAATCAGGTATTAAACACTGGAGTGCCAGACAAGTGAAACAGTTGATGATGACAATAATGAGTGGCCCATTAAAGGTAATTTTTTTTTAAGTTAATGAGCTCTCTCCAAAGACGGCCACGTACTGTACTGAAAAATGTTCATAGGACGCACTGCGCTTTCTCCCTATTTATTTAACTTTATGTGGATGCCATAAAACTTCTTTATTTGCTTTCAGTTAGCCCATAGGTTTTGACAAGATAAATTTTTATTTAGGTCTTTGCCCAGCTACAATCAGAAACTGGAGACTTGCTCTCCAAAGCCAGTCTGATAGATGGATTCATCAAAGCCCTCCCCACCCTGCTTTCCTTCCAGCAACCACAGGGATCAACAGACGGAGTTTTTCCTTAATTAAAGAAACTCAGCAACAAGGTGATTTATCGATGATGAATCTTGCAGGCCTTTTCATTGTGCGGTCACTGTTGGCCACTGTTTGAAATTTACCAACATAAATAAAGCCTCTCCATGACTAAACAAAGTTAAAGTAGCAATAAATTGAGCCTGCCATGTACTCTGGGCTAGATCTGAAGCCAACATAAATACCAGAATGCCTGACACGCTTGACACAATGACATCATACACTCCCAAACAGAACACTCCCAGCCCAAGCCAAAGCCTAAAACCTAATACAATTCCCCCAAATGAATCAAATTGCAATGGTCTAGACTCGGCTGCACTAAGTGTTCAACTTCTGGCTTCCTTGCCCTCTGCTGTCGAGCGATCCCATTAAAAAATAATCTATACGCTGATCTAAATTTCGCTTTTTTCTGCATGATTAAATTTTGGCAGGAGTAAATCTCTGTTATTCTCACTCCCCGGGAATGTTTGGAAAGTTACTAAAAACTCAGGATTTATCAGCTTAAGGTCCAACCGCTGTGGTATGTACCATCCGGAGGCGTGTCTGCTGCTACCCTCGGCAGGAGACAGGCCCACCGGCTGCAGGGGACACTGAGTGTTAATAAGAGGGTGAAATTCTGCTCACTTGAAAACGGCTCAACTCTGGCTTCTCTCCCGAGGAACTTACTTTGCCCAAATCTAGCAATAGGCTGTAGTGAAATGCCTTCAGAAAATGAGAAAGTCAGCTACGCAGGGCTCAACGCCCCCCAGGCCTGTTACTGCCAGGAGAGGAAAGAGGGGGAGAAACCTTTCAGAATGTACACACAGGACATCAAATTAAAAATGGAGAAAGTCTAATAACTAATTGGTGAAACCATAAAAGCTGCCATAAAAGACATTTTCCTTAAACTACTTTACACAGGGTTGTATAATTTTATGTCACTTTTTATTTATGTTGCTGTAATGAAAGCTGCACTGGTTGCCGCGAAGCTTAGGAAGAAAGGAATTGAAATTTTTGAAGGGGGGGAGGGGAAGGCCAGCTATAGGCCTTCAAACAAGATTCATTTGGAAATATAGGGAGGTTAGGGAGGAGAGACTATTTATTCCTAGAAGCCTCCAAGCAAAAATGTTTACGTGGGCATCATTCTTCCACTGCTCTCCTCTGTACCGTACCCAAGGCCACAATTGCTTACCATTTATAAAGTGGGTTCCAAAGTGTTTCACAAACTAGGGTATGAATTTAGATAAACGTATTTACTTACTTACTTACTTATTTATTTATTTATTTTAAATGTTTATTTTTCAGAGACAGAGCAAAAATGCATGAGCGGGGCAGGGGGGACAGAGGATTCTAAGTGGGCTCCACGCTGACAGCAGAGAGCCCCATGCAGGGCTCCAACCCACGAACCGCAAGATCATGACTTGAGCCAAACAAAGTCTGACGCTTAACCAACTGACCCACCCAGGTGCCCCAAACCCATGCCATGTAGATAAATTTTGTGAGACTGGGTTTTTATTGTGTGAAATATGTAAAGGAGCATGATTTCAGCTTCTAGAGGGATCCGTACAAAAATGAACCCCATTTTAACAAAGTAGTGATGAATTTACAAGGTTCCATAGGACACTACAATTCCAGATTCAAGAATTCCAGAATGGCACTGCCTATTATTACCCAGAGGATCACACAAGCTCTTTTCCTCTCCCGATTTGTATGTGACAACTCAGCGGGAAAAGCGGAGTAAGTTGCAAGGATAGAAAATCTTGGGCATTGGGCGCCTGGGTGGCTCAGTCAGTTAAGCGTCTGACTCGGCTCAGGTCACGATCTCACTGTTCGTCGTTTGAGACCTGCATTGGGCTCTTGTGCTGAGAGCTCAGAGCCTGGAGCCTGCTTTGGATTCTGTGTCTCTCTTTCTGTCCTTCCCCCGCTTGTACTGTCTCTTAAAACATGAATAAATGCTTTAAAAAAAATCTTTTTAAAGAAAATCTTGGGTAAATTATAAGCAAGAGAAACCTAAAATTGTATGGGTTCAAGCGGAGGCCATGAGGGGGGCTCTCTTAGCGCTGATGACGCCCTGTTTCTTGATCTGGGGGCCAGTTGCTGGGGTAGTTCCACTTATGAAAATCCACTGTGCTCTTAGGATGTGTGCTGTTTTCTGCATGCATATTACACTTTAAGAAAACATTTTCGAAAAGCAGGTTCAAATGAGTCTCTTAGAAAAGATGCACAGAAATGGGCAATGTGTGACAAAAACACAGAGGTGTAGCGCCATTTTCCCTGGGAAAATGTAGATCACCCCTTAAAATGCAGGGGCCTTCTAAACTCTGGCTAATTTTCAAAGTGAGATGAGGTTGTTTTTAGAAACAATTTGCCTTCTATTAACAATGAAATCCAATTCGGCTTCGAATATTAGAAAGTGAAACATATATACAAGTTAGAGGGACTGTTGAAGTATCAAACAGATAGGGCATTATTTAGGTAGACTCGACAGTCAAGGCCACTTTACACCATTACGGACCAGACTAAACAAACCTGACCCACAGGGTGACCCTCCAAGGATCCCAAAAGATTGGAAACTCAGAAAAGACAGCCCTGACCAGACTTTACAGCCTGGTAATGGCATGCAAACGACACTCTGTCTCTGTCACGCAGCCAAAGGTTGGTGTTGTATATGAGAGCAATTTCCTCAAGAATTCAGAGGAAAATGTGATACTTTGCCTTTTCTGCATGAGGTTCACAACAGCAAGTGTATTTACTAGTCCGGGACACCCAAAGCTCCTGATAAACGCCCCATCGAATCAGCCTGCCCCAGGCAACAGTACGTTTCCTGACTCCTGCCTAATCAGCCGGCCGTGGCGGGGATGTCAGATGGGAGAGGAGGGGAGAACCCGCTCACCCAGAACGGCAAAGGCCTCATTTGCAGGAGATTTTAAAAGCTGAAATTGTGTCTAGGAAAACATCATCAAGATTTGGACTCACTCTTCACTGGAAAGCGGGTTTTCACTCACACCCTCACTGTCCTCAACACATGGCATTCTCTTCTGGTCGCACCATGCACCGAGGTCCAGCCTGTGCTTGTAATTCAATCGTGCTCACCTAGAAAATGCTGGCAGTGGGCGGCCCTGAGTCCGGTTTCTTCAAGGGCCTGTTTTCACATGTTCTTGTTACGTGACTCTACACCCCGAATGGAATGATTCAGATCCATCTTGTGGGGAATTAGTTACTCCCAACAGTCCTCAACAAGTAGTTGGCTGGGAAAGAGGATGTGTTTGCTGGTGGGGTGGGGGAAGGGAGGGAAATGAAGTGGGGGAGGGGCAATACAAATTGTACAGAAGCTATGACTATATGTTCTGATGAGAACACAAACTTTTGGGATGACTTCAAATTTGAAAATCACCATGATTCATCTGGAACCCTTTACTTTCCTTACCTTTTTCTCTCACAAAACAGGCCAGACGCCTGACTCCTTATTATATGCCTATGGCTGCTACCCAGAAGCCTCTCAGACCCTGAGGAAGGGATTTATGTCTCTGCCTCCAGAATTCCAGAACCTCTTCTCTCTGGTCCTCCCAACATCAGGCTCTCTGAGGACCATGAATAACGTATCCAGGCCCGTGATCCTCTTTAAGAACAAACTGTATCTGTGGACTCTAAGAAAACAGCATAAACCCCATGCTGGAGATTTAAAGGTTGTTCACAACCTCTTTAACATATCCCCTTTACCTCTAATTAGAAACCAAAATTAAGGGGTGCCTGGGTGGCTCATTTGGTTATGTGTCTGACTCGGTTTAGGCTCAGGTCACGATCTCACAACTCATGAGTTCGATCCCCCACATCGGGCTCTGCGCTGATGGTGCAGAGCCTGCTTGAGATTCTCTGTCTTCCCCTCTCTGCCCCTCCCCCATTCACACACTCTCCCTCTCTCTTTCAAAAATTAATAAATGAACATTAAAAAAAAAAAAGAAACCAAAATTTAGGCTTGATTTGTCATCTTTTTCAGATGATCCGCAGGCCTACATAAATTCAAACAAGACGTAACTTTTAGCACTCACCACAGCACATTCCCATCACACAATTTGAGGGGCCCTTTTTTTCAGGTGGATCATGAACTTTGTGTTGGAGGGAGGTGGCCAATGTGTAGCCATCAGTGTTTGGAATCGCACGCATCTTGATTTTTTTTCTTCATTTAAACAACTATCCTGCTTTCAACAGATAAAACAGAAGGGTGATGTGACTTCCATGTGAGGTGTAGACATAGCCTGCTGATAAAGAGAAAGCAGCCAGCAGAATCTCCACAGAAACAGCAGTATCCTTCCCTCCCTAGAAGAGGGGAAGGCACTAGTTCAGTTCAGCCCAGGCATTAAAGAAACAGTCTGGGCCTCAAGATGAACTGGGAGAAACCACTAGGGATCTGGGAAATTCATTCATCACCCAGGAAAGAAAGGAAATTACTTCTTAAGCACTAACATGCCTGAGCAGGGACCTGCTCCCGTCTCTGTGTATGTTCCACCAGAAACCAGAGGGAGGTGGAAAGGCCCAACAGCCAGCCCAACAGCCCCACGTCCCTCAGCAGCAATGGCCCCTTTTCATCTCTGTGACAGTCACTTCCCAAATGACCCCTGGCCCCACATAAGTTTAAAAGAGGTGAGGTGTTGCTTTCAGCCTGTACCCACAGCACATTTCTGCCCTTTATTCAAGGGGCCTTTATTTCACCACTCCCCTGCCCTTAATCCCCTCCGGGGGGAGTTCAGTTATGCATATTGCATGAAATGAGGACCACAGGACCGGCCTCTACAAGCTGCTAATTGAAAACCATGTCAGAAGTGGGAGGAAGAGGCAGAGGGGGGAAAAACAACAACCCTTGACAGAACCCCTCACATTGTGAACAGCAACGCACCCTTCTAGAAGGGCAGGGCTTGTTCCGTCTCAGCCACACAGGAGTCTTTTCTCCCAGCTACCGGATTTGAGGACAGAGGCTCTGGGAGACAGTGCCTGACAAATCAGAAAGGGCTGCAAGGATGCGGCCAGTGAGCCTCCAGACCCCTGCCCAACTCTGGGGCTCACTTGCTCCAAGAGCACCGGGTGCCTACGGCCCTACAGACAGACTGCCTGAGTGAAGGCCTAGCCCTTCCACTCTCAGCTGTGTGATCCAAGGCAAGCAACTCGCCCTCTCTGGGCCTTAGTTTCCTGCTCCGTAAAATGGGAGTAAGAATTGCACCTACTTCATAAAGTCATTGTGAGGATTAAAAGTGATAATAACACGTAAGCATTTCACACGATGCCGAATGCAGTAAGCGATTAACTGTTTAATATTTTGATCTTGTTTATAACAATGAGAATTCTCCCCTTGCCAGATTGGAGAATGACCAGAAATAGGGGGGAGAGACTGCTATTCTAGCCCCATTTCATAAGTAAATCTGGTACCAGTTCTATGGAAGCCTTCAAATGGGAAACGGAATGAGAATGTGTGCATGAGTTGAGGTGGGGAGGGGAAGGTGGTACGATTTCGGTGGAGGGAGAATGCAACGGTAATGGGGAAGGAAGACAAAGCTATTATTATCCACCAATCATCTATTATATAGCAAGTATGTTCCAGGTGTTTTCATGGATGTTTAGACAAAGCTCTAAGACAGTTATGATCATCCCCATTTTCCACTAAGAATCTGAGGCTCAAAACAGTTAAATAAGCTCCCCAGGGGCACCTGGGTGGCTCAGTTGGTTAAGCACCTGACTTCAGTTCAGGTCATGATCTTGCAGTTCATGAGTTCGAGCCCTGCATCTGGTTGTCTAGTGTCAGCACAAAGCCTGCTGTCCCCGGCTCTCTACCCCTTCCCTGCTCACACACTATCTCTCTCTCTTTCAAAAATAATAAATACACATTAAAAAAAAAAAAAAAGCTCCCCAAATCACATAGCTCCTAAATGAGGCATTGAGAGTTCTTTTGGATTCTCCAAACCCCCACTCCTGCCACACACTCTTACTGGAGGTACATTCCTGCCTTTGAGGAGGAGCAAGATATCTTTGGGTGGTGGTCTTGGACCACCTTCTTTGTTCAGAACAGAAGTTTCCAGTTCATATTTCTTTGTCAAAGGTAGGTGGGAATGTGACTGAAACAATAAATACAAGCCTTTTAATGCTTCCCTGCAAAGAGCTTTGGCTGAGGTGTTAGCATCCAGATTAAGAATATTTAAAAACGAGTAAATGAAAATCCTGTGATCACAATGGTGGTAACTCTTTCAGAGGACCTCCCAAATCACTAGCAATTATGCGGTATGAAACGCCTCCATTATGAAAACTGCGATGATTTTGTGTCTACTGATGAGGATAATGACTAATATATTCTGTCAACAGACATGACAGCTGTCTGTACATATTTTGAGGCATATATTTTTAGATGCTGTTACTGTACCTCCAGCTATTTTAACTACGAAATTTTGTTGACACCATGCAATCCAGTAACAAGGAGGCTTACGGGAAAAGGTTAAAATTCCTATTTCCAGCTGTTTCTCTTCCTTACATCATTTTTGTCTCATTATTCACGAGGATCCATAAATCTGCCACTCAGATCCCAGGCTAAGTGATGTGCTACAAGGAAATTGCTAATGTCACTAGGAAACAAAATAAAATTGAACACTGGCTTCACAGAATTCAGCATTCAGAGTGCTGTCATTCTAGCATGCTCTCTCACACACTGGCCTGATGAGCTTCTGTCTCATAAGGCACATGTGCTATACTTCCTCTGTCCCGGCTCCCCATTTTCCAAATTGGGGGGCGGGAAAAGAAAGGAGGTGGAAAGTTTTGCAAGACGGGCTCTAATTTTAAGACAAAAGCCATCCCATTAAATCTTAACAGATGTTTCTCAAGTTTAGAAGATTAAGAAAGATTTCAGCATCAAAAATCAAAGAAAATACTCCATGACCTTAAAAAAGGATAAAACACAAAGCTCTAACAAACCCAAAGTCCACTTTGACAGCTGTCTCTGATGGAATTGACGAGGTGCTATTGATGTTTGGATTAAACCATGCCTCTGTGATCAAGTACTCAAACATGGGATAAAAGACAAGTATATTCTTTAATCCTACCCACTAATTTTGTCTAGGCCCTGAAAAGCAATGGGTACCGAACAAATGTTGAAAGTGGCTTCTCTTCTGTTTATTGACAAAGCTATTTTTATTTCATTAATTTGCCACGTATCTTATCAGCGTTTAAACCAACACAAGGAAATCCATACAAGGTACTGAACTCTCCACAAACAGATCACTGCAGCCTCCGAGGCCACTAAAGGTAAAATCAATAGATGATGATTCTAGAAAGTGGGGAAGATGTTACAGGAAAATGTAATAGAAAAATTGGGTTCCGATTTATTTTTCTTTTTTTCCTTCTTTGCTAAACTGTAAAATCGCATTGGGAATTCCAATTTTCAGCCTGGTAAGTTCTGAAAGAAAAGGAGAAAAACTTTTCTTTTCTTAAAAAGGGAAGGGTGAAGAGGCAATTAAGTCATTAATTACTCTCTTTGTCTCATGCTATCCAACCCATCAAACTTGGCCTCTTCTGTCTTCATCAAAGGTGGAGCTCACTCTACTTTACAATAAGTACCTCTTAATAAGACAATCTCATGTTTCAAAAGCTGCTCTAGGAGGAATTTAGATGAAGAGAAATTAAAATAACACTTAGCAGCAGACCCCAGAGTTTGACAGCTGCACAGCGCCTACTATCACCGAGGCCCTCAAATGAGCAGTGAGAGGTTCCACAGACGGATGCTGGTGAGAAACAGTGTGCTGTGTGCAAAGGATGAGGAATCTTGGGAGGAGGGGAGACAGAACTGACATCAATGCCAAACACTGGAGATGAATCCATACCTCCTTTTAAAGAAGACCCGGGGGAAGCAGGGTCTTTGCAGAAGGACCCTTCTTTGCAGAAGAAAGTAACTGGGGAGATGGTGTCTAACAAGAGCTGTATCAGTCTTAAGACCTCACTAGTGAGCTAGAACAACTTCAGGGAGATTTGCTGCATGGGGGTTTCGACCTCCACCCTTCTAGCATGTCTTCAGCCCACTGCAGATCCCTTCTCCTAGACATACTTTCCAGGCAGTCAACTGGTACCTTCTATGGTATGTGTGATTGCATATACTCCTTTACAGCGCTTAATATGCTTCTCCAGGGGGAAAAAAAAATCCTGAAGTAAAGTGACAGAAGTATGATGCCCCTCAGTCTGCATTCTCATGTCAAGTTTCCTGTTGCTGATCTGGATGGAAGCACTCGTTTCATGAGATCTTCAGTCAATTCTCCTCAGTAGCAAGGGGACAAAGCCACAAGACAGTTGCAAGCACAAGCAAGGAATGAGAAGGAGCGTGCATTTTATTTTATTTTTGTTTATTTTTGAGAGAGAGAGAGTGAAAGAGAGTGAGAGTGTGAGCTGGGGAGGGGCAGAGAAAGACAGGGAGAGAGAATCCGAAGCAGGCTCTGTGCTGACAGCAGTAAGCCCGATGCACAGCTCAAACTTACGAACCTTATGATCATGACCTGAGCCGAAGTCGGACACTCAACCAACCAATGGAGCCACCCAGGCACCCCCAGAGCATGCATTTTAAAGCCATTTTAAAACACTTATAAAAGATTCTCCCTTTTCCTATCAACTTCCAAAGATCCAACCAGGTTCTACTCTAAGAACCATGCTGAAGAGATTCAGCTAAAAATGTACTGACCTCACCCTTGGATACTCTGCCTGCAAGACACTGGCATGACGTAAGTACTAGAGTAATAACAACAGCTTTATTTTTGTGTGTTGCTATGGAATTTCAAAAACAAAACAAAGAAAACCACTGATCAGTAATTGTGACAAAACTTCTTAGCCACAGCATTGAGAATAGGGCCTAATTATTTCATAAACACACTTTGATTTGTTTACTGCAACGTCAAATTAACTTCAAATATGTAACAGCCGATGCTGATTGGAGACAGAACACGACGTACACAATGCTGCTGCATAGTGTGCTCCATGCACCTTGTGGGAATCTCTTTTTTCAGTAGATTCATTTATAAAAGTCTCTCCCTAGTATACCCCACATACCAAACAGGAACCACATATGCATTTTACTTGAAACAAAACTGTTTCCAAAATGGAGTGTGTGTGTTTGTGATCCCATGCTTGGGATGACTACAGAGAGACTGAGAGATGGAACAGGAGCCTACAAAACGAGGAACTACAAAGAGAGGAAACTTTTTCAATAGTTGGGGGAAATCACTCTGTGTTGAATAAAACAAGAGAAAGACAAGAAAGGGAGAAATGGCCAAATCCATGGTGAGGCCTGCACTGGTCATTCGGGCACCAAGTATTTATTGAGGGCTTATTTTGTTCCTGTTCCTTTCTATACAGAGCTGACTTCGCTAAGCAATCTACAAGTTTTAACCCACATATTCCTCCTAATAACCCTATGGGGTAGGTACTATTAAAATCCTCATTTTAGGGACAAGGAAACTGAGGCACCTAGAGGTTAGTGATTTGCCCAAGAGCACATGGCTAGTAAGGAGCAGTGTTTGGGACTCCAATCCACAGGCTGTCTTCCCGGCCTACACTGTGCTAAACCGCTTCTGCCCACCATATTCCCAACACTGGGACCTAGAGTAACAAAACATGTACCTTGCCTTCAAGAAGCTTCTAGCCTAGAGGTCAATCACAATAGTAGGTCTGTGAAACTGATAAGCACAAGACGGGTGTCCTGAGAGGTCAAGGGAGGGAAGTCCAGCCAGTCTGAGAGTGGGCAGGGAGCGGGTGGGAAGATAGGTAAAGACACAGATTGACAGACCTTAGCACAATTGACATTTCAGGCCAGACAATTTGTTTGTTGTGGAGGGCTCTTCTGCACGTTGTAGAATATTTAGCAGCATTCCTGACCTCCACCCACTAGATTTCATTAGCCTACCCCTCCCCCAGCATGGTTACCAAAAATGTCTCCAGACATTGCCATATACCTCCTGAGAATAAAACCATCCCTGGCTGGGAATCATTGATCTAAAGGAACTAGTGTCCAAGGCCGACTTGAATGATGAGTGGTAGTTACCAGAAAGAAAAAAGAATTGAAAGAAAGGTCCAGGCAGAGGATATAGCACAAAGGCCCAGAAGAGAGTGGTTGGCACTCCTGGGAGCTGAAAGCAATTTCATATGAATAGCTCATAAAATTGGATATAGGGGATTAGGAAAGGTGAGTCTGGAGAGGCAAGCAGGATCATCATGAAAGGACTCCTACCCTGTGTTTGGGAACTGGACTGTATCCTAATGCAAGTGGGAACTATTAAAGGGAGAAAGACATGATCAGACTTGCGTTCTAGAGCCCTCACTCTAACCTCCATATAGACAATGAGTTAGAGAAGAACAAGAATGGGAACCAGCCAAGACAGTTAGGCTTCTACTTCCCTTGCACGTTGATCACTTTTCCTTTTAACATTTAAAATTAGGGGCGCCTGGGTGGCGCAGTCGGTTAAGCGTCCGACTTCAGCCAGGTCACAATCTCGCGGTCCGTGAGTTCAAGCCCCGCGTCAGGCTCTGGGCTGATGGCTCAGAGCCTGGAGCCTGTTTCCGATGCTGTATCTCCCTCTCTCTCTGCCCCTCCCCCGTTCATACTCTGTTTCTCTCTGTCCCAAAAATAAATAAAAAACGTTGAAAAAAAATTTTTTTTAAATAAAAAAAAAAAAAATTAAATGTGTGTTCTCCATATGCGAAATGCTCTTCTGTATCAATAAGAAAAACTGATCACACCAATAGCAAAAAGGACGAAGAAACAATTCACAAAGAGGAAGTGCAAGCGGCTAATAAATGTAAAAATGTGCTACTTTCCCAATGATCAACGAAATGCAAATTAAATAATGAAATCCCATTTTCTGCCTATCATACAGGCAAGCAATTTTTAAAATTGTTATTGTATACCTTGTTGATGTGCAGAGAAACTGCAATCTTCTACACTACAGTGGGAGTCTATATTGGCACTGCTTCACTTGAAAGCAACTGAGAAAAAAAGTTTTGTGAAAAATTAAATGACAAACTATTTTTAAAGTTTATTTATTTATTGACAGAGAGAGAGAGAGAGAGAGAGCAAGCAAGCGGGGAAGGGGCAGAGAGAGGGAGAGACAGAGTCGCAAATAGGCTCCACGCTGTCAGTGCAGAGCCCAGTGCAGGGCTCGAACCCACAAACCATGAGATCATGACCTGCGCTGAGATCAAGAGTCATGCACTTAGGGGCGCCTGGGTGGGGGAGTCGGTTGAGCGTCCGACTTCAGCCAGGTCACGATCTCGCGGTCCGTGAGTTCGAGCCCCGCGTCAGGCTCTGGGCTGATGGCTCAGAGCCTGGAGCCTGTTTCCGATTCTGTGTCTCCCTCTCTCTCTGCCCTTCCCCCGTTCATGCTCTGTCTCTCTCTGTCCCAAAAATAAATAAACGTTGAAAAAAAAATTAAAAAAAAAAAAGAGTCATGCACTTAGCCCACTGAGCCACCCAGGAACCCCAAATGACAAACTATTTAAATGATCTAAATGTCCAATAAGAGATTGGTTGACCAAATTATAGCAATTCTGGGTAATAAAATACTATGTTTCTATTAAGACTGATTTTATAGAAGCTATTTGTTGAGATGGAAAAATATTGGACACAAGGCAAAAATAAAAACACTAATAACATTCAGTGTTAGTAGGAGACTGGGCAAGTGGCCATGTGCCAGCAACAACGTAAGAAAGCTGGCCACACCCCTGGGGTCACACTGTTGCTGGACCCCCATCTTTTTTCTTTTAATTTTTTGTTTTTTAATGTTTATTTATTTTTGAGACAATGTGAGACAGAGTGCAAGCAGTGAAGGGGCAGACAGAGGGAGACACAGAATCTGAAGCAGGCCCCAGGCTCTGAGCTGTCAACCCAGAGCCCGACATGGGACTCGAACTCACAAACCGTGAGATCATGACCTGAGCCGAAGTCGGACGCTTAACCGACTGAACCACCCAGGCGCCCCTGCTGGACCCCCATCTTGAGGCTGAGTTGGCCTGCCTAAAAATTGGAAGTGGAGAACTGTGGCTCAGTATAATCATCAACTTCTGGAGCAGTTGTACTCATTGGGCTGCACACTTGCCTCAGATGTAGACGTCACCAACAGCTTTTAGAGCCTCACTCCGGGAGCAATCGCCAGGCAAAATCCCCTAAATATAAGGTCACTGAAGCACTATTTGTAGCCTCCCATTTTGCTATTCATTGACATTTCTATTGGGAGTTTATGAACAATCAGACTGTGTATCTCAACTAATCTTTAAAAAAAAAAACCTGTTTTGGTATATAGATCCTCAATTATTTGGAGAGAAAATCTTTCTACCCTGGATTTTGGGCAATTTTTGAACCCTTAAAAAGAGTTAAAAAAAAAAAAAGTCCCTAGAGCCACTAGTGCCTGACACATGGTTATGTGCCCGTAAACATTAGTTACATGAATGACTGGGATGAAATAACTATGGCAGTCTGTGCCACATTTAACCTGACTTCTACAGAATTCACGGGAGGGCGTAAACTTATACTGGGTATGATTTAGAGATTGCAAAATGGCACAATAAAATTTTATCTTTCCCCCAAATTCACAGCTATCTAAAAGTGTCTCATATCCTGTCATGCATTTATTGGATTTAAATATAAGATGAGGCATCTCTTTGCCCCCCCCCCACCTGAATTACCTTTCAGAAAAGAGAGTTAGGAAGTTAAGGAACTTATCCAAACAACACATAGCCAATGTCAGTACTTGTATTTGAACTCAGCTCTATCTGAACCCAAAGATCAGGTGAGTTTAGAAGACTCTTTTGAGTAATATTTGGGTTCCTACTTTATCTAAATTTATGGCGCTAGCTGTACAACTTATTTGTCACTCACTATTATAGGGTGTTTTCCTGTGTCATTTTATTATTTTACATGTGTCCCTGACCCTACTCCCCAACTGAATTTAAAGCTCTTGAAAGGTAAGTAGCCTTTCCTGCCCCTTTCCAATCCCTGCAGACACACACACACACACACACACACACACACACACACACACACACCCCTAATCCCACGTCCTGATATAATGCTTTATACAAAGTAGGCACTAAATAGGTGCTTATGGAATAAATAAATTCTAATAATGATTGCTGTGATGTGCTTAAGGATCAGACCAAGACCTATGCAGCACTGAATAAGTAAATTTATCCTTGGGCAATAATAAGATGGGGGAAACATTTTAAATCTAAAGATTGTAGAGAAATTGGAAGCCTAACAGCAAATAAAAAATTGCTGCAATGTAACAATGGGTTAAAATCCTTATTACATAAATAACTCATACAAATTATTAAGAAAAATGCTAAGTTCCCAATAGATAAATAAACCAAAGGACATAGCAGAAAATTCAGAATAGAGGGATTAAAACTAATTTGCATATTTGTGGAATTGTATACCCCTTCCAGTAATCAAATAAATGCAAATAAAAGCTATAAGATGCTATTTTGCATGTATAACTTACCAAATTTTAATTATTATTTAATAATAATACCCAATGTTCATAAAGATGAGATAAAATATGCTGCTAGCAATAGAAGTTAAGAGCCTTATGAATTAACATACAAGCTTTGGTTTAGTAATTCTGCCCCTATAAACCTATGCTAAAGAAACAATCCCACGGGTGCCTGGGTGGCTCAGTTAGTTGAGTGACAGACTCTTGATTTCAGCTCAGGTCATGATCTCAAAGTCGTGAGATCGGGCCCAGCATCAGGCTCCGCGCTGACAGCTGAAGCCTACTTGGGATTCTCTGTCTCCCTCTCTCTCTGCCCCTCCCTTGCTTGCTCTCTCTCTCTCTCTCTCTCTCTCTCAAAAATAAATAAACATGAAAAAAATAAGAAAGAATCCCAAATACAGAGGAGAGAGTAGTAGCTAGTAACCAGGAGATAGTATAACTAGTGGCCAGGAATATAGACTTTGTATATATTTTTTAATTTTTTTAAGTTTGTTTATTTATTTTGAGAGAGAGAGAAAGTGCATGAGTGAGCATGAGTAGTGGGAAGGGCAGAGAGAGAGGAGAGAGAAAATTCCAAGCAGGCTCTGTGTGCTGTCAGTGCAAAGCCCAATGTGGGGGATGGATCTCATGAACTATGAGATCACAACCCAAGTGGAAATCAAGAGTTGGACACTTAACCCACTGAGCCACCCCGGCGCCCCAGGAATATAGACTTATAAGTCAGAAGTACCTGGATTCAAATCCTGGATCTACCATTTCTTAGGTAGGTGACTGGGCAATATGCTAGCCTCTGTGGGACTTAATTTTCTCTTCTGTAAATGGATATAATGGTAGTGTCTAATCATAGAGTGGCTGTAGGAATTGACTGAAAGAATGTGAAATGCTTAGCAAAGTCAAGCGCATAGAAAGGGCTCCATAAATACTAACCAGTATTATTATTATTATCAGAAACAAACCAAAAAGCTTTATGCCCAAACATATTCATAATACGTGATAAAAAAGGAAAGAATCTGAATTTCCAACTGTGGGGATATGGTTAATTGAATAATAACACTGCCATTCAAGGACATAGTATGAAACCTTTAATTTAGTGATTGCGTTTGGATTGTGGGACTTCATATATATATATATATATATATATATATATAGAAAGCAATAACATGGAAAAATGCCTCCATAACCAGCATGACCTGTTTCAGAAACTTGGGATATAACATAAGGTCACAACTTTTTTAATAATGAAATTAAGATGATCTAAGCCTCTATCTCTCCTCTGAATCTCCTTCTTCCCTCTCTGGGCTTGTTCCTCCTATTATAAGTCCAGCAATGCCCAAGGGGTCAGCTTGGGTTACTCTCACCCAGTGGCCAGATTAGAGCTTAGGCACCCCATTCAACTCACTCAGAGCTACAGAACTCCATACTGAATGTGTCAAAGCAATATCATCAGGTACCAAAATTATCTGGAAATCAACAACAAAAATTAAACAAAAACTTCTATCAGTATTTCCACCACACAAAGACAATCATAATTAACAATCGGTGTATTTCATGTGCAGACTCTTTTTGCCAAGATATTATTGTACTGTTTAAAAAAAAAAAAAAAAAGCTATAACCTCCAACTCTAGAAACAAGAGACAACTCCATCCTAGCAAGAAAGGATTTGTCCAACCGGCTGTACCATGTTGAGCTTCTATGGATTCCCACAAAATCTACGGCAACCTTCTCCCCCTGACACTAACAGTCCCAAGTGGCAAATGCACTAAAGAAACTAAAGATACTCTCCCCAGAGGCCCTGGATTGATAGCAACACTGCCATTGTTGTTCCCTCATACATGCTGTCAGGCAATCCTGCCTCTCTGGATAGGATGATAACTGCCACACAGGCATCCATTTCATCCGTGGTGCCATTGTATGGTTAAAACTAAATTTCTTGGATATGACAAGATGAAGCTAAGACATCATTAAAGGTATGTGTTCTTATTATTTTCTTGGAGGATACTTTATTAGCTTCCCTTGCAAAACTGAGAGGGTTGATAATTGACTATCATAAAAATGGAAATAAAGTAATCTAATGGGGCAAAGACTACTCTAAGAGATGTACTCAGCTACTCCATTATCTTCTGTTGTGAGCTAATGTTGTTCACAAGTATTAGGTTCTTCCTAGTAACCTGGGTAACATCTAATAGTTAGAGGTGGGTGGAGTCTATAGATCTCTCCTCTTGCCATTTGATTAAAATGAAATTAAGTTCAGACCAAAGTCTGCCATATATACATTCACTTATTTAGCAAGCAGGCCCCCAAACACTCACACAACTTAGTCTATAAGCTTTAAGAAGTTCCAGCTTTCTGTCTTCACTGAAACTTTTAGGTTCACCAAAGGCAAACATGACAATAATCTAGCGTCAGATTTTAGCTGACTTTCTAATTAGATTCATGAGACCCTATAATTCATGAGAATTCTCTGATCAGTGACTAGGGACAACACCATTTCAGAATTAAATCTCTGGCACCATTTTGAAAGGTATAGACTATAAACTAAATTCCTATGCCCCATCATACAAGGGTAAAGGGCCTCTGCAATATTTCCAGCCAATCCACCGATCTTGAATACCACTTTTCACCTGTGAAAAGTAACAAAGTGTCCGGTGTTGGTTAGATATAAAGATAGGTGAAGTCTACCTTTGTGGTGTGGGCTTCCAGTTAGAGGCTTTCAAAACACTAACTACCTTCCCCTGAAGTGTATGCTCCCTCCTAGGGTAACAGACCATTCCTAGATATAAGTCAAAATTAAATTTACTTACAAACACACACATACCACACATACCAACATAAGGATGTGTTTGTGTGTGCACATGCACGTAGAAGTAGATAGATCAGTATATAGGTATAGGTACAGATATATAAAGTCAGGCTATCTGTGTCAAGGTATTTTAAAGTAAATTATAGGCAACACAACATCACTCTCATATTTAAAAAGAGGCTTTAACATCTAAATAGAAGGAGGTAAGCGAGGGAAACTTAAAGACTTCATTTCATTTTAGGAATGAGTTTTAAACCCATTTCATTTGAAAGAAGCCTGAATACATTTGACATGTAAGGAAATAATCCCATTATTAGTATAATCACTTATATCTGTCAAATGTGCCCTGATGTATAATATGCTTTCT
This sequence comes from Herpailurus yagouaroundi, assembly GCF_014898765.1. Taxonomy (NCBI): domain Eukaryota; kingdom Metazoa; phylum Chordata; class Mammalia; order Carnivora; family Felidae; genus Herpailurus; species Herpailurus yagouaroundi. Next base: position 17,256,619 of record NW_024412452.1, read on the forward strand.
CTTATTCCAGAGGATCCCAAAGAAACAAAACTTTAGATGAAATTGCAAAGGGAAGAGAAAAAATATTATTATCCAGTGTTGAATCCTGTCAAAAAAAAAAAAATGATACCTTCAAACTACTCATAGGCCAAATGATTACCATCCCATAGGATGGTTGCTATGGAGGAGAGACAAACAAGTTCAAGAGAAGGATGAAGAAGGAGCCCAGGGCCACTGGGAAAACCAGGGAAAGGAATCCGAGGCATCACATTGGAGCTGGGTTTTGCAGAAGTTTGCCTGACTGGGAAGGGTATGTCTACCTTGACTCCCTAGTCTGTCAAGTGAGGAAGATGGAGTGCCTGTCTCTCAGAGGAGTGAGAATTAAGAGGGACTATGTACTTAAATCCTGGCACACGGTATTCAGATGCAAGAATCCATCTTACAAAATCAGGAAGCAGGCTGAAAAAAGCTCTCTACACTGAAATTCAGAAGTTCTAAATCCCAACCTCAGCTCTGCCCCAGCTGTCTGCATGACCCTGGGTTAGTCTTTTCCCCTCTCTGCACCTGAATCCCAGTTGGTGAAACTGTTCTGCTGCCCTCCCATGAGGACCAAGCGGGATCAAAGATTGGAAATTGCGTTGAAGAGTTAAGCACTCTGCAAATACAAGGCATTCCTTTCATCACAAATAGAAGATACTTTCCTGAGTCCAAATATGCTAGAAGGGAAAATTCAGGGGGTCAGGGTAGAAGGAGAGGAATTAAAAAAAAACTTGTTTGGTAGCAAAAAGTAAGGAAGCCTTCCAAGGCTAAGCTTTGACCTTCAAATACTCCCACCCTCTGGCATGATGCTCTAGGCTCTTAAAATTGGGCCATGAAAGAACTGAAGCAGATCTAAACGTGTCCCTTGGAATCCAACACTGAACGGAAGGTCTCTCACCACTGAAGTTCTGGCATGAGGGTCACCCATCTCTCTCTCTCCCAGATAAAAGAAAAAAAAATCACTTCTGGGGCTAGAGTGGCCTCCCCATTTTTTGCACAGAGCCAAGAGTCCTGACAAGAGCTCCCCAGTAAGGGTAAAGAGTCAAAGGTGATGCCCCACACCACCTAGTCCCTTAATCCCCACTTTAAGGCCAATTTAAAAGTCTTCAAAGTGGATCTTTGATCAGAGGGCAAATGTTGTTTAATTGAAAAGGCTGCCTTTTAGGAACAATTGGTGTTTCCCCATGGCGCAGCCATTTTAAAGCATCCTGCTAATGGAAGAGTCTCTTGGGTTTAAATGACAGCATCACAGGTACTGGCTCTGGACTGTGGCAGGTACCAGGGGCCTGACTGGTCTCACAGTTTATTTAAAGTAAATAGACACTTTAGGGGCGCCTGGGTGGCGCAGTCGGTTAAGCGTCCGACTTCAGCCAGGTCACGATCTCGCGGTCTGTGAGTTCGAGCCCCGCGTCGGGCTCTGGGCTGATGGCTCAGAGCCTGGAGCCTGTTTCCCATTCTGTGTCTCCCTCTCTCTCTGCCCCTCCCCCGTTCATGCTCTGTCTCTCTCTATCCCAAAAATAAATAAACGTTGAAAAAAAAATTAAAAAAAAAAAAAATAAAGTAAATAGACACTTTAAAAGAAAAGACTAAAATAAGTCCCAACAAAGCATCTGAAATGAAATCTCCCTTAAGCTGGTCATTGATGGTGCATGAGCAACAGACCACCATTTATTCACAACATGAAGCCATTACTGATTGTTCACTCATGGAATAAGCATTTATTGAGCACCTACTATGTGCTGGCACTAGAGTAGTCACTGAGTCACCAAAGGTGAATAAGATGTGGTCTTGGCTCTCAGAGAGCTCAAAACCTAGTAAGGAAATAAAGAAGTAAACAGAAGATAATAATGCCTCATTATGAAGGCTTCCAGGAGTACATGGAGGCCTGGCTGTTCCTTGGGTGGTGCAGGGGGCAGACCAGACTGCCCAAAGTAGTGTATCTCAAACTTCACTGTGCACACAAATCTGGAGTTCCTGTTCAATGCAGATTTCTGACTCAGTGGATCAGGGGTAAGGCCTAAGATTTTGCATTTCTTTTTTTTTTTTTTTAATTTTTTTTAACATTTATTTATTTGTGAGACACAGAGAGAGAGAGCATGAACAGGGAGGGTCAGAGAAAGAGGGAGACACAGAATCTGAAACGGGCTCCAGGCTCTGAGCTGTCAGCACAGAGCCCGACGCGGGGCTCGAACCCACGGACTGTGAGATCATGACCTGAGCCGAAGTCGGACGCTTAACCGACTGAGCCACCCAGGCGCCCCGGATTTTGCATTTCTAACAAGGTCCCAGGAGACGCTGGGGATGCTGTTGGTGCACAGACCACACTTTGAGCAGGGAAATCAGAGAGAACACTGATAGGTGAGCCAAGTCTTGTGGAGTGAGTAAAAGTAAGCCAGGGTAAGAGGAAGTTGGAGGTGGGAAGGGTCTGATGGCCCAGGTACTACTGTGAGTGGGTAGAGGGTTCAGGGAAGCCCAAGTGCTTCAGTTCAGCTTGAGTGGGAAGTGTGAGGCAAAGGTAGAACGGAGGACAAGGAGAAAGGCACAGGGGCCCAGGTATGTCTAACTGTGGCATATGAACTTTATGGAAATGACAGTGGGGACCATTAAAAAATGTTTGACCTGGGAAGGGATATGGTCAGATGGCATTAAAAAAAATCTCTCAGTCAAAAATGTAGGAAATAAACCAGCAAGGGTTACATGAGAGGGAGAGAGACCAGGAAAGAGACCGTTGCTGCATTACAGGGAAATGGATGGAATCAGGGGGTATCAGTAGAGAACATCAACAGCTATCATTTCTCTACAGCTTCAAAATGACCTTCCCAAAAGTTAATTTGCTTTGGTCAATGGCTCTTCAGTGCCTACCAACCCAATTTTGAAACTCTTCTGTCTGGGTTTCGAAACATGCTATCACTAGTTTCACCTTCATCCCTCCACAGAGCACCATTAGAAGTCAACATGAACACCCATCAGCTACCCTCCTATCCATCTCCAGGGCTAAGATTCATACCTTCCAGGCTCAGCCCCACCACCATGCTTAACTCTCACGGTTCACCTCACCTAGAATATCTCTGTGGCTCTTCTCCACCTGCCCACTTTCCACTGTTCTTCAAGGTCCAGAAGTCAATGACCTCATTAGTAAAGCTTTTCCAGATTGCTACAGCCCTACAGCCCTACTGGTCTGTATACTGCCTGCCTCATTCTTTTTGCACTCAATCTCAGAGGGCCCTGTGATTTTTTTTTAATGTTTATTTATTTTCAACAGAGAGAGAGACAGAGCACGAGCAGGGGAGGGGCAGAGAGAGAGGGAGACACAGCATCTTAGTCAGGCTCCAGGCTCTGAGCTGTCAGCACAGAGCCCGATGCAGGGCTCTGACTCACAGACCCCAAGATCATGACCTGAGCCGAAGTTGGACGCTCAACCGACTGAGCCACCCAGGCGCCCCAAGGGCCCTGTGATTTTTAATGCCTTCTTTTATTTCCTTTTGCTTTTATAAAATAACTCATTTTTCAGAAATGTACCTATGGTGTAAATGTATGCATTAAATAAGAATAATAAAAGGAAACCTGCGCACCCTCCTTTTGGGTTCAGAAACAGACATTACTAAGATATCTGAAGCTCCTGTATGCTTCTCCTCGGTGGCCTTCAGTTTTTTTGTGTTAGTTTGTTCATTTGTTTGTTTTTTGCTGTGGCCACTCCGAACAACACAACATAACCCAAAATAAGACCTGAGGAACAAGAGACGTCTTCTATCTCTTTTCTTTCTCCACAGCATTTGTCAGAATACTTTCTGTACTAAAAATTGGGGCATGCAAGCAGCCAGTATGAGTGTTATTTGTGAGAAAATGAGAGTAACTAGTTTAAATCAATCCTGCCTGGAATAATCCAAAGCATAGAGTCATCAACCCTTTAGCATTCAGCAGACTATCCATCCACTAAGAAGACAGACTCTCAGTGAATATTTATTTAATTGAATTCTGTTTTTACTTCATCTAGTGGATGTAGCATAGATTCTAATCAATGTCAGACATAAAGCAAATGGTCTCCAAAGTAGGGCTCAATCCCCTCCCCCACAAGGTATGCATTTACATCCACTGGGGTATAGGAAGATATATTAGAATTTCTATTTGTACTTAGGCTTTTCTCAACCTTTTAAATGTTTGAACTTTGGGTATATACCTTATAATAGATATAATGTGTAGCATGTATGTGTATATGTAGCATGCACTACATAGTATAACATACTACATAGTATAGCAGGTAGCATAGCAGCACATTAGCACATGGTGCTAAGGCACTATACTCACTCCTAACTAGAATAGACAGCAGGAAAAGAAAGTGAAAGACCCAAACTGAAGTTTCCCCATAAGATTCTAGGACTCATTCATTCATTCATTTATCCATCCCAAAACATATTTTATTGATCTCATGTGTACCATGCTCTGTTGCCTAAATTGCATCAGACAGAGGCAATAAAGCAGGTCATGCCCTGTCCTGTCCTGCTGCCCATGGGATGGGCTGCTTCATGGCTCAAATAACTGGTGTATAACACTGAGTTGCCCAGAGTGAGCAAATACACATCCAAATTTGTACTCACCCCCCTTGTAAGAGGATGAAGATGAAAGAAGTCAACCAGACCCAGACTCCTAATCCTAATCACAAATGTTTTTGTTCATTATGAGCATATAGCACCTATTTAACATGGCTCTTTTATTCACACCTGGCCTTCTCCACCAGGAAGGGAAGTAACTTCCTGATAGATGCATAAGAAGAAGCTCTTGCCCCTCAAAAATGCCTCCCTCTTGCTCCTAGATGTTTGCAACTACTCTCAGAAGAAGAAAGTCCTACAGTTGAGATAAGGAATGGGATTTTAAATGCCCTTGCCATTGAGTAATGTAAACTATTACGTTTGCACTAAGTTGTAAATGGCTTGTATCCAATGCTCTCTAGAGAAGCATTTTTGCTGGAGGGAGAGATGGAGAAGAAAATAACACCAGAGAACCAGCCTATGGTACCTACAGATGAAGTGAGAGGATCTTATGGATGCAAACACAGACTTGGAATGAAGACACCAGGCCACTAATGCCAGGACAGGAGGGTTGAACATGCCAGTTTTTCCAAGAGCTAATTTAGGTCCAGCACTTGCCCACTGGCCTCAAAACCTTAGTTACTGTGGAGAAAGTTAGTGCCAAAAGGAAGCAGAGACAGGTGCCTGGGATAGGCTAGATCGAAGCTTCCTGATCACTGATCCAAATTCTCCTCCAATGAGCTTTCAGGAAACATGTGACAGAGACGAATAAACAAATTGAGATTAAAAATTCTCAACCATGGGGCTCCTGGGTGGCTCAGTCAGTTAAGCGTCTGAGTTCGGCTCAGGTCGTGATCTCATGGTTCGTGAGTTCGAGCCCCACATTGAACTCTCTGCTGTCAGTCCAGAGCCTGCTTCAGATCCTCTGTCCCCCTCTCTTCCCTGCTTATTCATTCATTCTCTCTCTCTCTCTCTCTCTCTCTCTCTCAAAATGAATAAATGAACTTTAAAAAATGATCTAAATTAAAAAAAATTCTCAACCATGTTCTCCATTTTGAAAAACTAGCTCAATTCTACATTCCAAATGTTTTGAACCACTTAGCTTCAATTCTTCCCTCTGGGTTTCTTTTTGGTTTTGTTTTTGCTTTTTTGATCCTCTTTATTTTTCCCCCTCTGGGTTTTTGATATAACATTCTTGGCACTTCTCAGAGTATTGCCAGAGGTGAGGAGGCAGTAGTGATGACTCTTGTCCATAATCCATTCCAGAGGTGAACCTGGGAGCAATGCATTATTGCTTTGCTGGATAAAATCAGACAAAGAAAGAGACTTCACTTACTCTGCAAGACTTGAGATGTCCTATGACATCTCGGGGGAAAGCTGGAAAGAACAATATCGAAATGTACTTTCCTACTTACCAAGAATGAGAAATTGAAACTGCCAAGTAGTTATACTGAATCCAGGCACATATACGATTGGCAGCATTCATCTGCAACTTACAGAGCGGTCAACAGCTCAATCGCATGAGTTTCTGTAAAGATGTTATTTCATCTTAAACAATTCCACTTCAAAGTTACTGATATTAAAATTGTTAAATCCAAATCATGGGCTCTCTTTTAAATATGTAGAGATATAATTTTAATACACTGACGTTTGAAAACAATCATATATATAATACATATCTATAAATAATATACAGGCATACCTTGGAGATATTTCGGGTTTGGTTCCAGACCACCCCATTAAGGTGAATATCACAAGAAAGCAAGCCAAATGAGTTTTTTGGTTTCCTAGTGCATATAAAAGTTATGTTTACACTACACTAAAATCTATTAAGTGTGTAATAACAATATATCTGAAAATCAATGTATGTAACCTTAATTTAAAAATACTGTATTAGTAAAAATGCTAACCATCATCTGAACTTTCAACAACTCATAATCTTTTTGCTGGTGGAGGGTCTTGCCTCAGTGTTGATGGCTGCTCATTGATCAGGGCGGTGGTTGCTGAAGGTTCAGGTGGCTGTGGCAATTTCTTAAAATAAGACAACAATGAAGTCTGCTACATCTGTGGACTCTTCTTCCACAATTTCTCTATAGCATGGGATGCCCTTTGATAGCATTTTATCTGCAACAGAACTTCTTTCAAAACTGGAGTCCATCCTCTCAAACCCTGCTGCTGCTTTATCGATGTAGGTTATGTAGTGTTCTAAGTCCTTCATTAGCATTTCCACCGTCTTCACAGCATCTTCACCACTTTTTTTGCTCACTCATAAAAAGCAATTCTTCATCCATTACAGTTGGGTCATGATATCGCAGCAATGCAGTCTCATCTTCAGGCTGCACCTCTGAGTCGAATTCTCTTGCTGTCCACACCACATCTGCAGAACTGCTTCCACTGATGTCTTGAAGTCATCCACAAGTGTTGGCATCTACTTCTTCCCAACTCTTATTCATGTTGATATTTTGACCTCTCCCCATGAATCATGAATGTTCTTATGGCATCTAGAATGGTAAATCCTTCCCAGAAAGTTTTCAATTTACTTGGCCCAGGTCCATCAGAGGAATCACTATCTATGGCAGCTATGGCCTTATGAAATGTATTTCTTCAGTAATAAGACTTGGAAGTCAAAATTATTCCGTGCTCCATGGGCTGCAGAATGGATGTTGTGTTAGCAGGTATGAAAACAACACTAATCTTATTGGACATCTCCATCAGAGCTCTCAAGTGAGCAGGTGCATTGCTACTGAGCAGTAACATTTTGAAAGGGATCTTTTTTTCTAGGCAGTAGATCTCAACTGTAGGCTTAAGATATTTGCTAAAACACATTGTAAAGAGATGTGCTTTCATCCAGGCTGTGTTGTTCTACTTGTAGAGAGCAGGCAGAGTAAACTTAGCATCGTTCTTAAGGTCTCTAGGATTTTCAGAATGATAAATAAGCATTGGCTTCAACTTAAAGTCACGAGCTGCATTAGCCCTTAACAATATAGTTAGCCTGTTCTTTGAAGCTTTGAAGTCAGGCATTGACTTCTCCTCTCTAGCTACGAAAGTTCTAGGTGGCATCTTCTTCTGATAAAAGGCTGTTTCATCTACATCGAAAGTCTGTTGTTTAGTACAGTCACCTTTATTAAGGAATGATCTTAGCTAGTTCTTCTGGATAACTTGCTGCTAGCTTCTACATCAGCACCTGCTGTTTGACCTTGAACTTTTATGTTATGAAGATGGCATCTTTCCTTAAACCTCATGAACCAACTCTTCTAGCTTCAAACTTTTCTTCTGCAGCTTCTGCACCTCTTTGAGCCTTCATAGAATTGAAGAGTTAGGGTCTTGCTCTGGATTAGGCTTTGGCTTAAGGAACTGCTATGGCTGGTTTGATCTTCTATCCAGACCACTAACACTTCTTCTATATCAGCAATAAGGCTGTTTCAACTTCTCATCACTCATGTGTTCACTGGAATAGCACTTTTAATTTCATTCAAGAACTTTTCTTTTGTATTCACAACTTGGCTAACTGGCATAAGAGGCCTAGCTTCTGGCCTATTTCTGCTTTTGACATGCCTTTCCCTCTAAGCTTAATCATTTCTAGTTTTTGATGTAAAGTGAGAGACATGTGACTCCTCCTTTCAGTTGAACACTTAGAGGCCACTGTAGAGTTATTAACTGTCCTAATTTGAATACTGTCATGTCTGACAGAACAGGAGATGGTGGTGGGGGGGGGGGGAATGGATGGTTGGTGAAGCAATCAGAACACACACACTGGTTGATTAAGATTGCTATCTTATATGGGTGCAGCCTACGACACCCCAAAATAATTACAATACTTCACATCACAGATCACCATATCAAATATAACAATAATGAAAAAATTTGAAATATTGTGAGCATTTCCAAAATGTGACACAGATACACACTGTTGGGAAAATGGCACCAATAGACTTGCTCAACACAGGGTTGCCACAAACCTTCAATTGGTAAAACCAAAAAATAGAGTATCTGCAAAGTTCAATAAAGCAAAAGTACAATAAAATGAGGTATGCCTGCATGTATAAAATATTAGTTTGTTAGGACCGCCATAACAAACTGCCAAAGACTGGGTGGCTTAAAAAACAGAGATTTATTTGCTCACAGTTCTGGAGGCTGGAAGTCTAAGGCAAGGTGCCAGCAGGATTGGTTTCTTCCAAGAACTCTCCCCTTAGCTCATAGATGGCCATCTCCTCCCTGTGTCTTTATATGACCTTGCCTCTGTGTGTATCTGTGTGCACATTTCTTCTTCTTATAAGGGCACCAGTCTTAACTGATTAGGGCCTACCCATATGATCTCATTTACGTCTTCAAAGACCCTAACTCCACATACAGTCACATTCTGAAGTACTAGGGTTAGGATCTCAATATATATATTTTAGAGGGACACAATTCAGGATATATATGTCAGCAATGTATATACATAAAATACATGTTATGTTTATTTATTACCTGCCTATTGTATATTTTTATAAATTTTTATAAAATTTTATAATTTTGGGGGCGCCTGGGTGGCTCAGTCGGTTAAGCGTCCGACTTCAGCTCAGGTCACGATCTCACGGTCCATGAGTTCGAGCCCCGCATCGGGCTCTGGGCTGATGGCTCAGAGCCTGGAGCCTGCTTTCCATTCTGTGTCTCCCTCTCTTTCTGCCCCGCCCCTGTTCATGCTCTGTCTGTCTCTGTCTCAAAAATAAATAAACGTTTAAAAAATTTTTTTTAATTTTATAATTTTTATATTACCCACATATTATATATATACCCACATTATATATATATATATTATATATGTATATATACATATTATATATGTATATTATATATATATATATATATTACATGGACCTGCACATAATGTACTGTGTCCAGATAACTAAGCATCTTTGCCCTAATTGTCACAGAGTTTCCTATAAAACCAGAGAATGATGCATGTGGGCATGTTCCTGGTCAAATTTTTGCATATTCTTAATAGAAATGAAGAGGGTCTATAGATTATAACCTAGGATTCGTATAAAGGATAACACACACACAGCATTAGGATAATTTTCCTCAAAGGAACAGCTACTCTTTAATTCCGAACATTTTAAGACATCCAGAATCACTTTCCCTAAGCAATTATGATTTTACAAAATGCTGTCAAGACTATCGCAAAGTTTTACTGCCCAGACAGAGCTAAATGCCTGGAGCTTTCGGTGGTGATTTATTATTTACTCTGGAGGTAAGTTGCTAAGCAAGATTTATTCGGTAAGAACAGAGCCATCCGTAACAGTACGATATATGTTTGACTGCGAGGGGGATTTTTTTTCACCGATTCTCAAGAGACTTTGTTCTCTATAATCAGAAAAATGTATCTGTATGTAAGTTTTCATCCTTTTGTGAAATTGAAGGCACCAATATGCATTTGAAAAACCAGCTTAGCTTCAAATGTTCTCATTTGAATTTTAGCTCTGAGAAACTTTCAGTATATTTTCATAATAAAAACAATAGGAAAACAGTATCATGGCTCATTGATAGAATCTGTTGGGTTATCTGCCTTACCTATACAGGGCTTTTTTTTTTTTTTTTTTCAGTTGTTCCATTGCACTACAGTGGCCAAACCCACACATTCATATCATCTCAGAGAGACTCAGATTCCTAAGAAAAAGAGGGCAGTAATAATGCATATTTGCCAACTTTGGTTTTCAGAATTGGTAACAAGTACAGAGACCAATTGCTGGCCTACTTCTGCCCCCTAGTGATCATAATATATTGTTGCTTTTTGCAAAAGGGAGATTGGAGAGCTGGGACCAGTGAAAGTGGCTGTCCCTTACGTCCCCTTACTTTAGCAACCTGTTCCCCAAGATACCCACTGCCCCCTAGCTGCCCTTTCACCAGGTATGGAAAAGGGAAATGATAAGCTCATTCACATTAAGGCAGCCAGGACTAAAATCTCACCCTCTGCCCAGACTGTGCATTTTCACAAAAGCACTGAAGTGAGAAGGCAATGCTGCTTAACCCAAAAGAAAAAAACCACCCTCCGTGGAAATTTAGACTTAAGGAAAAAGAGTTTTGTCATAGGATTTTGTGGTTTGTTTGTTTGTTTATTGGAGGCATGCCTTTGAAAGGTCATTCAATGCCTCAATTTCTTTGACAAATCATTGCCCCTGCTATAATCTGGTGGGGGTGGGGGGGAATCAGTGGAGGACCCAGGAAAATGCTCCATTTCCCAGACTTCTTGCCTTCATCCTCAGCTGCTCCCACCCCTATGCCCGGCTGGAAGGTGTGGCTCGGGGGCAGCCACCGTGTCCAACAGGGTAGCTCACTCTGCAGACATGAAGTGGGTGGAAACATGATGGAGGAATGTTCTGGTCAGGCTCCAACCACCCTCCCACAGCTGCTAACAGGACTCCCTGCTGCAGCTCCTAAGCAGGTCAGGGAGTTTTTCAGGCAGGTAGCCAATCCCCAAGATGGCTTTAGATCAGGGGAGGCAGGGTTAAGAAAAGGGAGTCAGACTAAGAGGCAGGCTCTGAGAAGTTTGGGAGGCCCCAGGCAGTGTTTCTGGTTTAGGCTGGTCATTAATCAAGCCCTTCCCAGATGTTCAAAATTGGCCTCTTCCCCATCAGGACTAATGGCAGAGGGTGGTCCCTACAGTCAGTGCCCACATCCAATCTAGACAGAACCTTCAAGGGAATAGAAAGACTGCAGAGAGGGCTGCTTCATGTTGCTAGCATCACTTGCTAAGAAGCCATAGGGGCCCCTGCAGCCTCCAATCCACCATCTCCAACTCCCACAGACATGGAGTCCATGGAGGCAGAAGCTGGGGGAGTGGGGCTGGCGGCTGGAGTCAGGGAGAAGATTTCAGTGCATAGTGCCAACTGCATGTAGTAGTGGGACCTGAATAGGATCTGGCGTCACGCAAACCTGAGTTTGAATCCCAGCTCTGCAGCTGGCTAGCTGTGCAACCTTTGACAACTTCCACTCCATCCTTTAGCTGTCAGCTCAAAGGTTACATCCTCAGGGACACCCTCTCTGACCACGAGTTAGATCAGATCCCTATTTATGAGTCTCAGAATCCCTTATAATTTTTATTCATAACACATATCACTGTCTGTAATTTTATCACTTATATGTAGGATGATTTGTCTAATTTCTCTTTTCTCTACCACATTCTAAATCCAGAGAAGACAGTGACCACATCACCTTCATTCACCATCTTTTCCAGGGACTAGAGTATAGAAAACACTCAATAAAGATTTGAGAAATGAATGAATCACACTCAGCCTTTATCATCTATAAAATGGGATAGTAGTACTTCCTTATAGGGCTATTGTGAAGATTTAATGAAACAATATTTTTGTGAAAATTCTGTCTGACACAGAATAGGGGCTCATAAAGGGGCTATTCCTCTGCCACTATTTCTTTGGGTACCCACCATAAGTGGACGGTTTTCCCTGACCACCAGAGGTGCCACTGTGCAGTGAAATGAGCCCAAATAGGAAACCAGAGACCTGAATAATCCACAAATTCTATCACAAGTCCCTGAATAATCAAAACTAGTTGGCACATTACAATTCATCGCCTCTTCTCTCTAGGTGTCCCTTGATGGCAGGAAAAGTTATCTCCAGCTTCACTTTCCTTTCCATCCCAGATAGAGAGTAGCCAGAGGGACTGTAAATCCATTCCTAACATTTTCAGTTGTTTGAGTTATGTTCTACCAGAATTAAGAAGGTGACTTTAAAAACATGAAGGAGAAATAAAGGTTGCACTTCCCAGAGCAGAGTACAGGTGTAAAATGAAACTGAACTTTTAATATGAAACCGCTCTGGAGGAGAAAGGACTAGGAATATTTTTATAGAACACTTGCATTATGGGTAATTTTTTTAAATCCAGGGTTCAACTTGCATGACACTGAGGCATAAGTCTACCACTTAATGACATTTATAACTCTGTAACAATACGTTTTGTATAAATTACTGCTGAGGCTTAACATTTCTGATTATGATATATAGAATAAAGTGATGTCATAAAGGCGAAGTTTGTAAGTTACGATCTGTCCTGTTGCTTTAAATAAGAGGATTTCTGGAGACAATTGCCTTGATGAATATAAACTCAAATGAACCTTGAATCTCTTCAATTATTCTTATTTAGAATTCATTTTCCTTTGAACTTTCATTTAACTCAAAGCACAATCGTTCCATTATAAATCAAATGCCAGCTTGTCTTTCCTGCAATAACAAGTATGCTTTAAATAATGAAGCAACACCTATGATCATAAAAGATAATGTTTCAATGCACCAAAATACAAAAGGTAAAGAGATTTATTATCTTAGTTCAGCAACGATGAGTTGAATATTTTTGTAGCAACAGACATCTCTATGCCAGACAACACTTTTTATTTGACTTTTTAGTGTATTTCCTTTCTCGGAAGACTGGGGTGCTTTATTATCAATGAGAGAAACCAAAGATTCAACACACAATGCTATTGGTGGCTGAGAAGCTCAGATCTCTCCCTGCTCAGTTTCCCTAGTAGGCCAATGGATATAAATCTCTCTCAACCTCCCTGGCCCTCTTTTCCAGTATGAAAGAGCTGGGCTGAATCATCCTATATTCATCCCAAACTCTAAAGACTAAGATTGCAGATGCCTCTCCTCTTGTACAGAATGATGGTGAGAAACAACCAAGTTACTAGTTGTGGATATACTTTAGAAGGTATAAGAGTGCCATACACAGTACCCAACAGTTTTCACTCTGCATTTTGGGAATACCTTTACATGTCCATTATGTGAACTATGCTATCCAAATGATATAGAAAAACTCTAGAGCACCCCCAGGCTATTACAGATGCAACAATGTGATTTAAAAAGGGGGGGGGGTCTTCTGGAGTTCTCATAATAAATTCTTTTGGGTGGGATCAAAATCTCACATTATAACAGGTTAAGTGGCCAAACTACCCCAAAGAGCCTACTTCCCATTGAAAATCTCACCAGCAAGCAGGACACGGAACTAAGCAGGTAGGCTAGGCATTTGGAAAGCTTTCTGTTATCTCTTTATGCATTCCATCTTCAAAGCATTGTGACCTGTCTTCAATACACCCTCGGGTGCAGGATTTACATTTTTAATATTGGCATTTATGACGTGGTGCTTCTTCCTGGTTAATTGGTATCAGAGCAAAATGTTTGCCTCTCTCCTGAAATAAATCTCTTCAAGAGCTTCAATCACACATTCTTTTGTTCTATCCCTCATTTGAAACGGGCTCTATAAAGCCGCCAGACCACAGTACATAATCTTTTGCCTCTCACATTTTTAAATCTGGGGGTTTATGCTTTAATGGCTTTGATGTGCTTACTATTCAGCCTGTTACTTAAACCACGTTCTTCCCCATCCAACACCCAGCTCACCCTCAGCCTTACAAGCCTGTACCCTCTGAGGCTGAAAGGATTTATTTATCATCCAGAACGTTTCCATAATTTTGGAAACATATGTTTTGAAATTACATTCCAATATCTCATACCATGTTCTTTGTCTTGCATCTGTTCTGTAAAAACAAACAAAACACACATAATTATATTCCAATGGCTGCAAAGTCTAGGGTTTCCACAAGAGTTGGTTCTTCCACAAACAGTAAGTCACACAACAAAGGCACTTACATACCCCTTCAAGGTCATCTGAATCACATTCTTGTGTTAATCAGAGCTAACCACTGATAATAGTAAACTTCTACAACGTAACTGTGAAACTCAGACTCCTTTCCAAAGTTATTTCAATTTTGTAGGATAATCTCGTTATTGAAAATTAGCTATTGTTGAAAAACCAAAGTCTTGACATAATACTCAACCTTGCATGGACAACAACTCTGTAATCTTTCATACTCCCAGTGTGTGACTTGCATTAAATGTACTTTAAAAAATTCATTTCTCTCCCTGTAATATCCTAGTGGAAAGACAATCAGTCAATGCACAACAAAAAAGATCCCCCCGCCCTGCTAAAAAGAATAAACAAACCTGAATGAAACAGAAAAATAATCAGCCAAAATACATTCCTTTTTTATAGAACTATCCCACCACACACCAGCTCCCTCTTGCCCAAAAGTCTTTCATGCCACACATTCTCTCTCCATGCCCATAGACACCCCATTTAGACATAAAACCCACTCATTTTATATCCACTGTATTGTACTAGAACGTTTGATGTCAATATTAGATAAATTTGCATTGAAACTTTCAAAAAGCCACTAAAGTGGCGACTGGGTGACTCAACTGGTTAAGCATCCAACTCGTGATTTCAGCTGAGATCTTGATCTCACAGTTCGTGGGAGTGAGCCCCATGTTGGACTCTGTGCTAACAGTGCAGAGACTGCTTGGAACTCTCTCTCCCTCTCTCTCTCTCTTCTTGCACACTCTCTCTCTCTCTTTTTCTCTTTGTGTGTCGAAATAAATTTTTAAAAAGCTACTCAAAATCAAGAACCACTTTTCAGCCTATCTATTAAAAATAAAATGTCACCAATGAAATGCCTCCTTTCCCTCAAGTTTCTGCCCTTGTTACCCATGGTCCTTATGTTCTTAGGTAATGAAATAAATTTTGGAACTGAGAAGAGAGTTAAACCTGATGCCTACTGTGGTATGCTGGTAGATATTTAACAACCAGCTTGAAGTGAAGAAAGAAAATCTCTGACTTGTAGCATTTAATTTCTGTGATATGAATGCCTCCATGGTGGCCAGTTTCTAGCTACCAGTGTGATGTTGCTAATGGGCAGAGCAGGGAGTATCTGCACAATCGACTCTTGCAAGATGGTGCGAGCTGGTTCTACCATTTCATGCTGATGACTCCTCTTGGAGGTTTAAAACTATTCCCAGCACCTTTGACGTCTAGCAGCATTTCTAGAGGTAACTCTTAGAGGTAACTCTTATTGTTTGCTCTCAAGCAGTCTGTATCTAGAATGGTTTTCAGACATCACTGCCAGCGCCCTGGGCTAAAGGGCACTTTATACCCAACAGGATCATGAGTGAAGCGGCCATAAAGATCTCAACATAAAGATACATTCAAAGATGATTCCAAAAGCTTTGAAAAACAATATCATCTTTGGTGCAGGTGTTTCACCCAGAAATCTTCCCAATCAACCCTCCTTAGATATCTCCTTCTGTCTCCAAAGTCTTAGTTATGTTAAAGACTGAAAACACGTACACACTCCTCTCTCCCCCTCATACATATGCACACGCACAGATGCTACTTACCATATTGACCCCCCCCTTCATTCACACCACCTTTATTTTTTTTTGTTTTTGGGGGTTTTATTTATTTATTTTTTGTTTGTTTGTTTCAAAGGGGCACATGCACCCCAATGTTTATTTTTTTTTCAATATATGAAATTTATTGTCAAATTGGTTTCCATACAACACCCAGTGCTCATCCCAAAAGGTGCCCTCCTCAATACCCATCACCCACCCTCCCCTCCCTCCCACCCCCCATCAACCCTCAGTTTGTTCTCAGTTTTTAAGGGTCTCTTATGCTTTGGCTCTCTCTCCCACTCTAACCTCTTTTTTTCTTTTTTTTTTCCTTCCCCTCCCCCATGGGTTTCTGTTAAGTTTCTCAGGATCCACCTAAGAGTGAAAACATATGGTATCTGTCTTTCTCTGTACGGCTTATTTCACTTATCATAACACTCTCCAGTTCCATCCACATTGCTACAAAAGGCCATATTTCATTCTTCCTCATTGCCACGTAGTACTCCATTGTCACACCACCTTTATATGTGCATCACACTTATTACCTATGACTGCCCCAACAGGCACAGCACCCTGGAAAGCACAGTTCTTCTCTGGGTCAGACTGCTTTTCTCCAATTCTAGTGGATAGTATTCTCTATTTCATTACATTAACATGAAGGTATTTGTCAATGTGACTCTTGTGGCATCGCAACGATAATAATACAGAACATCTATGTAGTTCCCATGCTATCCCAGGCAGTTAGCTGAGCACCTTACACATAGACACTCATTTAAGTCATGGAGCCAGGAGTCAAACCAGGCAAGATGGCCCAAGGACCTGTTGTTCTTAACCACCATACTCTACCAGTTCTCGGATCCATCTGAAGAAAAGCCACTGTGGGATCGTGGCCAAGTAAGGCACTTTCTGTGCCTCAGTTTCCTCATCTGTAAAATGGGGCTAATAATAGTACCTACCTCACAGGATTTGGAGGAGAATTATATGAGTTAACATATGTACCTGGCACCTAAAAAGGGCTATTGTGTTAACTAAGTGTCAACTAGTAACTGTTAACCAGTCAATAGGCTCCTCACAGCCGAGAGAATCCCATGACTTTTTCATAGTGTCTTTTGCTAGAGCAATTTTTCTCTGTAAAGGGTCAGATAGTAAATAGTTTACACTTTGCAGGCCACATACAGTCTCTATTACATAAACGTCTTAGGATTTTTAAGTCTTTCAAAATGTAAAACTCATTTGTAGTTTATGGGCTGAAACAGACCACAGGCTGGATGTTGGTCTATGTACATAGTTTGCTGATCCCCAGGCTAGGGCAAGAGAGAGACAGCCTTGTTTTAAATACCATATTTTTTTACGGGAGCAAATACATGAATGCTAAAAGAGACACACGTATAACAATCACACATTCCCTCAGCAAATGTTCACTCATCACTTATTATGTGCAAGGGGCCATTCTGGATGCTGAAGCCACAAAGATGGAGAAGCACACCCTTGACCTTTGGGAGGCTCATAACCCAATGGCAAGGCAATCCCAGCATAGCATGTACCAAATGCCTTAATAAAGGAGGAAGGGATCTGATCCAGTTAGGGCAAGGTGATAGATGAGGAGAGGGTGCCAAGAGAAAGGAATGCTTGAGCTATACCTTGAAAGACGCAAGGAATTCACTTGGCAGACAGAAGCATAAGAGAGCAAGGAGGTATTCAGAAAATTGCAGTTTCTGGGATCAGAGAAAGCCCATGAGGTCAAGGAGATCTTGATCAGGAAGGGAGGGCCTAACCTACCCACGAAGGCACTGGGATTTCATCTTGTAGGCCTCTGGTTTTCAACCTCTCTAACACAGAAGTTTGTCTGCAAGGCACAATCTACTCTAGAGCCTTGTGTGTGAAACTAATTTGGTTGAATCGGGGAGCTAAATCCAGAACACCTCCCTCCCGCTGGCCTCCTTCACCACAGGTGGCTCAGAGTGACCTGGGACCCTCCTGGCAGCACACTTGGAAATCCTCAGCTCCTGGCCACAGGCAGCAGGCTCAGAGGCCAAGGAAGTCCTGCTGTAGCGACTCCACGCAAATTCTTCTCAAGTCAATAAAATTCCATGTATCTATTTTTATCTTGAACAGACATCCTGTTCTTCCCCAGCACCTCTGCCTTTGCTGGTCACAGGCTTGCCCCATGCAGTTTAACACTTCATTACACGGCATCTTGTGTGGTTATCTAATTGCGTTTTGAGCATCTAGATGAACTGGCCCAATGGCAGGCAGTGCAACTTGCTTCTCTTTACCCCCTTCAGCAAGCCACATGGAGCAAGGAGGCGCTATTGAAGGGAAGATCTCTTCCCACCCTAAGATTTTAAGACTCCCTACAGGAGGACAGTATTTTCAAAGAGAGTAAGAGCAGTGACATGAAGAAACATCTCCCAAGGCAGGCATTGAGTTAGTGCAGGTGGAGTACTTAGTGGGGAGGTGTTTGGGTGTCTCGGGACTGAAGGTTGGGTTGATCAGATTCCTCAGTTCCCAAAACTGTATTGCTTTGGGTCCTTATACAACCCCTCCCCCTCATTTTTTTGTAATTCCCTTTCATCTCCATTTCCCAGACCAATTTCCCTCCCTGCAATAGATAACCTTTTTATTGGGTTTATATGCAGGTATTCTTTGTTGTCTTGTGTGTGTGTGTGTGTGTGTGTGTGTGTGTGTGTGTGTGTGTGTTTATTCATTTATTTTGAGAGAGAGCATAGAAGTAGAGGAGGGACAGAGAGAGAGGGAGAGAAAATCCTAAGCAGGCTTCTCACTGGCAGCACAGAGCCCGACACATGGCTCAAACTCACCAACCATGAGATGATCTCCTGAGCTGAAGGCAGACACTGAACCAACGGAGTCACCCACATGCCCCTTGTATGCATGTATTTTCATATAGAGAAATGGTATGTTCTCCTGGTTTAAAGATCATCCCATCTCTTCCTTTTTCACACAGCATGATGTTTTTAAGATCTATCCATATTGTCAACTACATATCTGTCCATTTCTCCTAAATGCTGCATACGGGTGCATAATCTGTACCCACTATATTTTACATATCCAGCCCCCCAATGGACAACTAGAATGCTTCCTATCTGACCTTGCCCACGAACAGTGTTGTGATGAACATCCTCACACACACTCCTTACAAATCTGCGTGGGAAACTCTCAGGCATGTATGCCCAGGAGCAGGCAAGTGAGTCGCATGGTGTGAGTGTAAGTACTGCCAGGGGCCGCTCTAAAGAAGCTACACCAGTCTCCTCTTGTACCAGCCAGGCCTGGTAGTTTCTGAGGCTCACGTCCCTACCGACACTGACAAATAGTATCATGGATGGAAATGTGTCCCCCCAAAATGATACTTTTAAGTCCTAACCTCTGAGCCATATTCAGCATTATGGATTAAATGTGCCCCCCAAAAAAATGATACACTGAAGTCCTAACCTCTTGTAGCTCAGAATGTGGCCATATTTGGAAATAGGATCTTTGTAGATGCAATTAAGATATGATCATTAGGATGGGCCTTAATCCAGTATGACTGGTGTCCTTACAAAAAGGGAAAATTTGGACACAGAGGCAGACACACACAGAGGGAAGACAGTGTGAAGACAAAGGGAAGAACATCGTGTGAAGAGGAAGGCAGAGATCAGAGCAATGTACCCATAAACCAAGGAATGCCAAAGATTGCCAGCAAACCCCCCAGGAGCTAGGAGAAAGAGATGGAACAGATTCTTCCTCGTACTCTCAAAAGGAGCCAATTCTACCAACACGTTGATCTTGAACTTGTAGCTTCCAAGAATACAAGACAATATACTCCTGTCATTTAAGCTACCTGGTTTTTGGCACTTTGTTCCAGCAGCCCTGGGGTATTAATACACTCAGCTTTTCAAGTTCTGCTAGTCTGGTGGGTATAACATAATACCATGTCATTCTTATTTTTCTTTCTCTAATCACTAGGGACTTTGAACATGTTCTTCGTTTCTTAGTCATACAGTTTGCTTGTAAACTGCCCATGTCTAACCTTTTGCCTACTTTTTCATACAGATTCCTATCTTTTTCTCGTTGATTTGCAACAGCTCTTTGTAAATTCCAAATATCAGTCCCTTAGAGCTTGATACTTTACAAACATCTCTCCAACTGTCATCTGTCGGTTAACTTTATCCTCACTGGGTAACTGCTAACTAATTCCTAACAGGGCAGAATTACTTAATTTCTATTTAATCAAATTCATCAGTTTTTCTATTATGATTTGTGTAATTGAGGTTTCACTTGATAAATCCTTCCCTACTCCTATGTTACAAAGATATTCTCCTACATCATGTTCTACAAACTGCACTGTGTCACCTTTAACATGTAGACTCAGGATCAGTATATGGTATGAGCCAGAGGGCTGTTTCAAAAAACACTAAATAACAAGACCCTCCAGAATGTAGTGGCTTTAAACACAAACAAACCTCTATTTTACTCACATACCTGCACTGTAGGTAGGGATCAGCAAGGGTGGTTTATCTTTGTGCCATGGTGTGTCAGCTGGGATGGCCTGCCCGCAGCTGCAGAAAGTATATTCAGTGTGGCTCCCTTATAGCTGGCAAGTCCCTGCTGTCAGCTGGGAGCTCGGCTAAGGCTGAGGGCTGGGAGCCCATCTCCTTTCCACTTGCACCTTGCTTGTCACAGGTTGTTTGGGCTTCCTCAATTCTGGTGGCTGAGTTCCAAGAAAAAAAATAAATAAATAAAGGCAATGACTTTATACATAGCCTAGCTTCAGAAATCACTTAGCATTACTTCCATGGCAGTCAAAACCTGCCTAGAATCAAGCGGCAGGAACCTATACCCCACCTCTCAATGGGAAAAGTGTCAAAGTCACATTGCAAAAATCTCATTGGGAGGGCAGCAAATGTGGCAAATATCTTGGGGAATAAAATCTTCCACAGGATCCAATTTTATGAGAAGTTTTTTTTTTTTTTTTTTAAGTTGAGACAGAGAGTGTGTGTGTGTGAGCAGGGGAGAGGGGCAGAGGGAAAAGGAGAGAGACGGAGACAGAGAGAGACAGAGAGAGACAGAGAGAATGAGAATCTTAAGCAGGCTCCGTGCTCAGCTTGGAGTCTGATGCCGGGCTTGATCCCACAACCCCGGGGTCATGACCTGGGCCAAAATCAAGAGTTGGACACTCAACCAACCAAGCCACCCGAGTGCCCCTAGAAGGTCATTTTTATCATTTCTTAAATTCTCTCATACACATTGTCTGCCACTGAGTTCTCTACTCTGTCACATTGCTTGATTGTCTGCTTTTTTGCCACAATAAGGCTAGTAATGTGTTCATATCTGATAAGACCCTTCCCTTCATTCTCCTTTTTCAAACTTGTGAATTATTCATGAACCTTTATTTTTCCATATGACTTTTTATTTTTTTAATGTTTATTTATTTATTTTGAGATAGAGAAAAGAGCACACATGAGCAGGGGTAGAGGCAGAGAGAGGAGAGAGAGAGAGAGAGAGAGAGAGAATCCCAGCAGGCTATATGCTGTTAGAATGAAGCCTGATGAGGAACAGGATCTCTTTTGCATTGCTGTTGGGAATGCAAGCTGGTGCAACCACTCTGGAAAACAGTATGGAGGTTCCTCAAAAAACTAAAACTAGAACTATCCTACGACCCAGCAATTGCACTACTAGGCATTTATCCATGGGATACAGGTGTGCTGTTTCGAAGGGACACATGCACCCCATGTTTACAGCAGCACTATCAACAATAGCCAAAGTATGGAAAGAGCCCAAATGTCCATCAATGGATGAATGGATAAAGAAAATGTGGTATATATATATATATATACAATGGAGTATTACTCAGCAATCAAAAAGAAGGAAATCTTGCCATTTGCAACTATGTGGCTGGAACCGGTATTATGCTAAGTGAAATTAGTCAAAGAAAGACAAATATCATATGACTTCACTCATATGAGGCTTTTAAGAGACAAAACAGATGAAATAAGGGAAGGGAAACAAAAATAATATAAAAACAGGCAGGGGGACAAAACATAAGAGACTCTTAAATATGGAGAACAAACAGAGGGCTACTGGAGGGGGTGTGGGAGGGGGGATGGGCTAAATGGGTAAGAGGCATTAAGGAATCTACTCCTGAAATCACTGTTGCACTATATGCTAATTTGAATGTAAATTTTAAAAAATAAAATAAAATTAGAATGAAGCCAGATGCAGGGCTCAATCTCACAATCACGAGATCATGACCCAAGCCAAACCAAGAGTGGGATGTTTAACCAAATGAGCTACCTACATGCCCCCCATACAACTTTTAAATACATCTATCAAACTCCTAAAAATAATCTTACTAGAATATTTTTGGGAGTGCTTTGACTTTATAAATTAATCTGGGAATAATAAACATAATTTTATATTGTCATCCCACTTAAATTCATAGGAAGTAGTGTGACCATTTATTCAGGCTTCCTTTTACAGCTTTTAAAAACTTTTAATATTTCTTCTATAAAGAAATGTCTATTTTTTTGTAAATCTCCAAATGTTTCATAGTTTTGGATGCTGCCATGAATAGTATTTTTTTTTAATTACGTTTTCCAATCTGTTTTTGCTGGTGTTGAGGAATTCTATTGATATTCATAAGCTGATCTTAAATCTGGCAACCTTGCTTAATTCTCATAGTTAAATCCATTGTTTTTGCTTTCTAGACAATCACATTTTCTGCAAATAATTGCAGTTTTATTTCTTCCCCTCTAATTCACACCTTTTGTTTCTTTCTCTTTATTTGTAGTCTTGGCTACCAAGCACAGTTGTGTGTTAATGCTACTGAGTGATAATGGAGATTTCTTGTCTCATTCCTGATCTTAAATGGACTGCATCTTGGCCCACTAAGTATAATTTGTGCTTTGAGTTTTCATTTCAAATAGGTTTTGAGCTTTATTAAAAGCTTTTCTGAATCTACTGAGATTATGTGATTTGTTTCCTCCTTTAGTCTATAAATTATATTCCTTCTATTTCTGAGTAAACTCCTCAAATGACGACATATTAATATTTTTTAACTACAAACAATTGGTAAGATACCATATCATTTTATTTTATTTAGGATTTTTATATCAGTGATCATAAGCAAAAGAGGTCAGGAATTTTCTTTTCTTCTATGTCTTTATCCAATTTGGGGATAAAGATTATGTTCAGCTCAAAAATGAGGGAACAGCTTATGCTGTTTTTCTCTTTTATCTTTTGAGGTTGCTAGAACTGAACTGTAAAACTATCTGAGCCAGGTCCCTCTTTAGAGAGGAGATCTTTGATTATTATTTCAATTTTTGGTGCTTATTTGTTTATTAGAGTTTTCTATGTCTTCTTTTAGCAATATAGGCATTTAATAGTGTTCTCTGAATATTCTTGTTTCATATAGGGTTTCCGAATTTACTAGGTTAAAGTTACCCATAATTTATTTCTCTTCTTTTCTAACTTAAATTCTAGTTAGTTGACATACAATGCAATATTGGTTTCAGGAGTAGAATTCAGTGATTCATCACTGACATATAACACCCAGTGCTCATCACAAGTGCCCCCTTTAACACCTATCACCCATCTAACTCATCTCTCACCCACCTCCCTCCATCAACCTTCAGTTTGTTCTCTATTGTCAAAAGTCCCTTGTGGTTTGTTTCCCTCTCTCTT
The DNA here is from genome assembly GCF_014898765.1 of Herpailurus yagouaroundi. Classification (NCBI taxonomy): domain Eukaryota; kingdom Metazoa; phylum Chordata; class Mammalia; order Carnivora; family Felidae; genus Herpailurus; species Herpailurus yagouaroundi. Next base: position 17,280,059 of record NW_024412452.1, read on the forward strand.
CCCCTCCCGTTCCCATATGCTCATCTGTTTTGTTTCTTAAATTCCATATATGAGTGAAATCATATGATATTTGTCTTTCTCTGATTGACTTATTTCGCTTAGCATAATATCTAGCTCCACGTACTTCTCTTATTTTTCATATCTCTGTATCTATAGCTGCTTCTGTTGGAAAAAAATCTGTATTTTTTAATTAAATCTTTTTTTTCTGGTTAGTCTTTATTAACTTATGTATTCACTGATTATTAGATAGTAAGAGGACAGTTTCTACTATTGATATTTCCAAATATAAAAACAAGATTTTGGCTGTCAAGTCTTCTCCAGACTTTGCCCACCTCCCCATCCTGGACACTACCTCTCAGACCTACACTCTGATGCAAAAGAGAAGTCAGGAGCCTGAGCCTGTATCCCTTTGGGCCACCACTAGAGCTTGCCCTCCAGGGACTACTGATCTGCGGCTACAGGGCCATTCTTCTCATCCATCCCCTAGCAAGCAGTGCCACTCAGTAAACAATTACTGAATGCCTACTGCATGCCTGTCTTGTACAAAGCGATATAGACCATAATCTTTGCCCCAAACAAATATATGGTCCAGAGGGGTGGACAGGAATGTACGTGAAAGGAGAAGGAACTCTGAGCAAGTATTTGGAACACCCCGGCACTGAGCCAATCTGAAGGTGTGAGGGAAATGATTTCAGGTGAGAGCAGTGCAGAGGTCGTGGCCAGAAATCTGAAGCTGTACTTCCCTCTTTGTTTCCTTGCAGACTAAAGATCTACCCCAGCAACAGAAGAGGGAGAAGAGAGGGTAGGCAAAGAGATGGGAAGAACAGGACAAAGGGCAAAGAAAAACAATTCACGCTACACTAGTGAAGTCTAAGCTATTAATACAGGACGTGTCTAATGATGACAGCTAATATTTGTGTCCTTTTTAACAGAGCACTTACAGGGACTAGCTGAATACCCTACAGCCCAGATTGACAGATGTGGAGACTGAGGCCCCCAAAGACTATGAATTTCCTAGTCTTGTGTGACTGGCACATGACAGAACTAGGACCCCAAACTCTGGCCTCCTGATTCCAATGTCACTCTCTGTCCCCTAAACCACGTGGCTTCTGAAAACAGCAAATTCTAGGATAGACAAAGGGAAAACTGACTTCCAGATGTTCTTCCCACCTCTGCAAGCCCTCATCTCTCCTGCCACACTCATCTCCTCCCAACTCCCCCCCCCCACCACCACACACACACACACACACACACACAGGAAACTGCAAGTCACTGGAGAATCACCTTATTTGCTTCCTAAAGAACATGCTATCTCTTACTTGCCAAGAACCTCAGCAGGGCCTCTGTGCTGTCTAACATCTTGTTCTAGGAAGCTAGGAGTCAATCTGGGAAGAGATGAGGCTGGGGCCATCCCCAACCTCCCTTGAAGACCATCACCTGTAGGTGCAGGTCTAGGTGCTCTGGTAGAATCAAGAAAGCTCTCAAGGGCCCTATGATGATGTCAGGGACATGACGCATCTAACAAAATCATAATAACAGCAACGAGATAGTAGCTCACACTTCTTGACTGCTTGCTATTCACGGACATCATGATGAGTTTTTTATGGTTTTGAATCTTGTTTAATTTTCATGACTACCTAATGAAGACTAGTGGGTTCTAGTCTTCCATGAGAAACTGAGGCTTACAGGGGTAAATTACCATATCCAGGGTTACACATTCAACAGGGGACAGAACCAGGACACAGACCAGGTCTGCCTGACTCCTGGGGCCAAATTAACCACTATATATAACACGCCTTTGCTTTAGCAACACCTGAGGGGAGACAGCAACCCTAAACAACCATCACCTACAGTACAATTAATGTCCGCCATCACCTACAGTGGTGAGAGAAAGCTTCAAAGAAAAGAAAGCCTGATGCTGGCCTATAAGAAGGTGAAGGACAGATGAAGAGCCTAGATCACATACAGAAGAAGTTTTGGGAGCAGATGTAGGAACAGGCCTCACAGGGTTTATAAAGTGAAGGGGGAGACTGAGGCAGTGTGACTAGGACCACAGAAATCACTATCGTCGATGGCTAGTCCTTCAGACTAACAAACTTAGTGCCACATGAAGGGCAGGTAGAAAAGGAAAACAGAGAAAAGAAGAAAAGATACCACAGTCACCAGAGGTACTTGTATAAGTACATAGAAAGACCAAGAGAAATTTGTCCCATCATCTGATTATTTCGTCCTCAAGCATATGGGACAAAGTCTCCATCCTCTAAACATTTAGTTTCCTCTAAATATTCCCAGTCAGGGGCACCTGCGTGGCTCAGTCGGTTAAGCGTCCGACTTCAGCTCACGATTCATGAGTTCGAGCCCCGCGTCGGAATCTGTGTGGACAGTTCAGAGCCTGGAGCCTGCTTCGGATTCTGTGTCTCCCTCTCTCTCTGCCTCTGCCCTGCTCACGCTCTGTCTCTGTCTCTCAAGAAGTGAATAAACGTTAAAATTAAAAAACTATTTTTAAATATTCCCAGTCATCTCCCTCAGAGCTGAGTCGGTGTGCAGGACTCAGGTCGGAACAGCTCTCTCACTGTAAATAAAGGACAAACGGATCAGGAAAAATGAATTGGTGGTAGTGACAGACACAGGTGTTTGCCATCAGTTGGGGCTCTCACCATGGTGCTAGATCCTCTCTGTTGGGGAAATGACCCATCCCCCATGCCATGAAGTTTTTGGTGTTCTCCCTTTCCAGCCACATCTACACATCACAACTAGCATAGCCAGCTGCCTCAAACCCATTCAATTTACTTACAGGGAGCCACCAAACAGGGAAGCCAGGGGACTTCTCGTTGGGCCAGGCAGGCACTCTGTCTCCCTCAAACCTAGAGGTGGAAATGTGCTTGCAAAATCTTGTCAACGCACACCAGTGTGTTCACGTTGCCAACACAGCACGCACAGCCTGTGTCCTCCATACCATTGCCATCACTAGACCACAGTATCAGAATCTTCCTCAGGGAAATGCAACCACTGAGAAACAAGTATTACAAAGAGAACCTGCCCCCCAAAAGTGAAAAATTATTATTGATCAGGGGAAAGGATGTACATTTGGCCAAATTCCACACTATTTTATAGTATAAATTCCACTACTATTATATATATATATATATAGATATACATATACACACATACACATATATATATATAGTTGTTTTACCATTTAAACTATATAAGATGGCAACCACAAAATTGAAATTCTGTCGTTCAAAGGGTTTTATATACTCCTCTAACTAAAAACAGCTTCACAATAAAAAGATCCCGTTTTACAAGTGGGCCCAACCCAAAATAGTAACTATGGCCTTAAGGGCTATTATCCCATTGCCGTACGAAGGATTTAGGGCATATAAATGCCCATTAACACGACTAAGCATAATAATCTGATTTATAAAGCATCCCTTGCCAGGGCCCTTGTAGCACCCTACAATTACACTGCCCCAATTAAAACATCCTGCAAGCCTAATAGACTCGCCCTGAAAGAAACCGCCCTGTAAAAGCATGACCCACCCCACCAAAAAATCCTGATGGAGGGGGTTCTACAGCAAGGTGGTGGCAGCAAAAGGGGTTTTCAGATGGAAGGAGAGCATTTTAAGTATCTAATTCCCACGCTCAATGCCTGCCAAAGTACACAGGAGTGAATAATAATCCCAAAGCAAAGAGGCATTAATGAGGAGGGCTGTCCGGGTGTCCATCTCAGCCTTTCCTAGTAGATTTGGCACTTGTTTGTTAAAATGAACACGTCTGGGTTCTAAAGCTTGGGGATTCCAAATGACATTTTCTAGTGGAAAACAGGAGGAACACTTCTTTCTGTTCCGGAGACCTATTGGGGCATAGTGTTTGGAAACCTCTCACCTTTGGCCCACCTCAGCCTCAAGTGACTCAGTACAATTTGCAGGGTCCCAGCCGTGTGTGGTGTGTGTGTGTGTGTGTGTGTGTGTGTGTGTGTGTGTGTGTTGCCTAGGGTAGGGAGATCATCTGTTTTATCTGCTATTAGTCAATTTTATAATAGCAAAATGAAAAGACACTTCTCAAAATTCACCCTCTTCTCCTAGATGTCAATGGACAATTGAAATTTCCAAAAGACCTAAGAATATACTAAATTAAGTAGCTCCAAATTCAGCTCAATGCAGATCTTAGTGAAGGGCTAACACTGCATATACTGGGGAAAAAGCATGCGGCAAAGGAGAAAAAAAAAAATCAGTTGGCAGAGGGGCCACACAGCGCTGTGTTCCACCACATACCTTATCCCGTCAACACGGCAATTATTTCTATTAATGTTAACATTTGAAATGCTGGTGAGGGTTCAGCCAGACAGGTACTCTCACACCTCTAGGAGGAGAGTAGATTGTTTGAGTCTCCCTGAAAAGCAATCTTCCAAGAGCCTTTCAAATGCCTAGATCCTGTGATCTGCTTCTGGAAATGTATTCAAAAGACATCAGCAAAATGTGGTCCAAGAGCAAAACACACTGATCCCACTGCAGTGTTTCTGAATCCAGAAAGAGATGTGAAATGATCCAATAGTTCAGCAGTAGGAGAATAATCACATAAACTCTGGTAAATCTATAGGCAAAATATTATACTGCCTTTAAAAACGATGTTTACTTCTCCTGAAAAACACACGATAAGATTTGCATAAAAGGAAACAAAAATTGTGCTCTTGGATAGGATGTGTTAGTCGTGTAAAGATGTCAATTTTCTCCATCTTATTCTATAAACTCAGTGTCATCCCATTCAAAATTGGAAAAATAATTTTGTTTCTCCTTTTTGTTGGGAGGGATTGGACAAAATGACTTCATTCATAGTCATCTGGAAAAATAGTCTATGTGAAAATAGCCAAGAGGTTTTTTTCAAAGGAAGAGTAGTATGGGTACTTTAGACTTCTCCATTATGAAAATACATTATAAAGCTACAGTAATTAAAACAAGGTGGCTCAAAAGTGGGACAAGACAGACTGATAGAACAGACTAGAAAATTCAGAGGAGGCCAAAGTGTACATAAGAATTTAGTACAAGATAAAGGAGACATTCCAAATCAGAAGGGAAAAGATAGATCATTAAACCTATGATATAAGGCAACTACCTAGGTGTTTGGAAAAAAATTTCAAACTAGAGCCATATATTATATCTTTTTATTTTAACATAACAATAACATGATTTTAACATGAAAATAAAAACACTTTTTAAAAATTGTTGATAGGGAAGATAGGTAAGTTGTCTATATTATCTTGGAATAATTTAGATTCTTCTTAACATGAAATGAAACAATTGAAGAAAAGATTAATAAATTTGATTCCATAAATGTTTTAAATGACTGTAAGTAAAAACACCATAATCAAGGTGAAAGACAAAAGTTTATGGAACTTCTACTACATATGGCAAACAGCTAATTTCCTTATTATCTGAAGGAACAGAACATATCAATCAGGAACTTACAAACAATATGCTAGAAAATGTGCAAAGCTGACAAACAGAATTTTGTGAGAATAAAAATACAAGTGGCCAATAAATGTGTGGATAAATGTACAGCCTTGATAATGAGCTTCCTGATTTTTGTTTGTTTGTTTGTTTGCTTGTTTTAGACCTCATTATTGATAAGGGAGTGAGAAACCTTAAGGCTTATGCATGGCTAGTGAGATATAAGTGGATAACCAACCATTTTTGGAGGGCAATTTTCCTCTATCCTTCAAGATTTTAAATGTGAACCCTCCCCTTAGCCCAGAATTTCCACTTCCAGGAATTAATCCTACATAAACACTCACACTTGTGCATAAAAATATATGTGCACAGATTTTCAATACAGCATTGTTTATAATAGAAAAAAAAAAAAAGGAAACCACTTAAATAGCTATCAGAAGAGTTTGGCTAAAGATGAGATTTCCAAGGGATGGAATGCCTTGTGGCAATTTAAAAGAATTAGATTGGGGGCGCCTGGGTGGCACAGTCGGTTAAGCGTCCGACTTCAGCCAGGTCACGATCTCGCGATCCGTGAGTTCGAGCCCCGTGTCAGGCTCTGGGCTGAGGGCTCAGAGCCTGGAGCCTGCTTCCGATTCTGTGTCTCCCTCTCTCTCTGCCCCTTCCCCGTTCATGCTCTGTCTCTCTCTGTCCCAAAAATAAATAAACGTTGAAAAAAAAATTTTTTTTAAATAAAAGTATTAGATTGATTTGAATTCAGTAGCATAAACGATATCCAAGATATGTTAAATCCAAAAATCATGTTGAAAAACTGTATGAGTATTATGAAACACTTTATACATCTATGAATATAAAACTAATGTCTGCAAGGAAACTTAAGAAGTTGTTTGAAAGGGATTACAGGAAGTGAGGGGACAAGGCAGACACAGGGCGAAAGGGAGTTTACTTTCCATTCACATCCTTCTATACCTTTCAAGGGTTTTTTGACAATGAACAAGTAATACTAATTAAGTCACAAACTAATAAACAGCTGAAGTTTTAACAGTTAAAATGTCAGCATTTTAGTATTTATCAAGACTCACTTAAGGATTCAGGGAAGCAATTGTAGCATAAAAGGAAAACCCAGACTATATAATTATAGAGAGAGTATACTCTCCACTAATTTAAAATTTATATCTAAATATGCACATACAGAAAAGGGCCGTCAGGAAACACATGAAATAGTAGTAGTAGTTAACCTCCAGTTATAAATGGTATGACCTATTTTTACTTGATTCTTTGTACTTCTTATTTTTCAAATTTTCCAAAATTAGTATTATAGGCATAATCAGAAAAAAATGTAATGATCAGTTCAGAATTTGCCAAGAAAATTATTTTGTATCCTATACTAGACCAGAAATCAAGAGGAGAGAAAATATGGGACACAAACCCTCCCCTAAAATAATTCACAGTTTCACAGATGAATCTATACACATAGTTAAGAACCATTAGTTTACATTACTTTACAAACATGTAATCACAAGAAACATACAGAATAGTAACTACAGTTAATAATACTGTATTGCATACTTGAAAATTGTTAAAAGAGTAGATTTTAAAAGTTCTTATAAGAAAAAAAAATTTATGGGGCGCCTGGGTGGCGCAGTCGGTTAAGCGTCCGACTTCAGCCAGGTCACGATCTCGCGGTCTGTGAGTTCGAGCCCCGCGTCAGGCTCTGGGCTGATGGCTCAGAGCCTGGAGCCTGTTTCCGATTCTGTGTCTCCCTCTCTCTCTGCCCCTCCCCCGTTCATGCTCTGTCTCTCTGTCCCAAAAATAAATAAACGTTGAAAAAAAAAAAAATTAAAAAAAAAAAAAAAAGAAAAAAAAATTTGTAACTGTGTATGGTGACAGATATTAATTAGACTTACTGGGGTGATCATTTTGCAATACATGTGAATATTGAATCATTATCTTATACACCTGAGACTAATGACTAATATATAAGTCAATTATACCTCAAAAATAAAATAATATAAACCATTAGAGGTCAAGATAGGGTGACAAAAAACCAGGTACTAAACTGAATTTCCTCAAATATCAAAATGTATAGAAGAGACAATATGAGCAATGGAGCAACAGAGAAGGAAGATGCAATGCTAGCCTCCATGATTAGCATCCCCCTACCTAGGCAACTAGGAGAATGGCCTTGAGAAAGAACATGAGAATTCTCTTCCATAGACTGAGTCAGAACTATACACATGCTTGATTCTGGGCATCTGGAAGTCTACTACCTCAAAATAACACATTCTCTGTGCACCAATATCTGAAATTTTATCATTAAGGTTTATCCCCTTATTTCATATTCTCTATCCCTCTTGAAAAGGAATGGACGGAGGAAGGCTAACACTTCACACTGGAGGGCACCCTTCCCGTCTCCCTGTGCCAGTGACAGACATCACTAAACAATCTCAGCACTTCTCCCCATGAGAGTATCTCAGAATCCTTAGCACCATACTCCAAGCAGCTACTACAACTGGGCAAAATTGGGATGCAAGTGGAAAATGATTTGCCAGCCCTTATTAAATTGGTAGTAACAGACCTGCAGTTGAGTAAGCGTTGAGAATTTTTCAAAGCTCTGTCACATCCATTATTGCATTAGAGCAGGCATTATTTTCCTTTACACCAAAACGAAGGACTTAAGAGTTGCCACGAGCAGCTCATGGACATACCACTATTAAGAAGCAGGTCCCGGGTTATAATGTGGAACCCAACCCTCATTCCAAGCCCACTGCTCTTTCCCAAAGCGCTCCCCTCTTACACAGCAGAATAAAAGAACTGACCTCCTGTTCTGAAGCCAGTTTGGGGTGGGGAGAATTTGAGGACCCTGGAAAGGATTGATAATAGGAAAGGGCATGACCAAAAAGAGGAAGAATATCAGAACCCAGAGTCTATGAACATAAGGGACACCATAGCTTTGCCCAAAGCCATTTCTGTACACTGAGGGAACCAGCAGATACACTCAAGTTCCCAACAACAACTATTATCTGACTAGAATCCCATTAAGGGAAAGAACAGTGGTCCTCACACACGAAGAAGACCTGACAGAGACAGGGCTACAGTGATGAGTCTCTGTGCCTCAGGCTGACAAAAAGGTTTGGGCTGTTCTCCCTCTTTGTGCCAATGCCCATGCAGCTCCAGTTCTCCTTTCCAGGCTCCGAAGGACCAGAGCCAGCCTGATGGGTATTCCCAAGGTCTCCTCCAAGTTCTAAACACCCTGGGGAAAATCACAATCCAACAGCCATTTCTCTTTTGGTGCTTCAAACTGGACTCTCAGATCCCCGGGGGTGGCTCCATGATCTGAAGTTTTTCTCATCTGGCTCTATTTGGGGCATGTTAAGGGTAACTGCCATAAGCAGGGGCTTCCCCTCACAGTGAGTATGAGCGTATGTGAGTGTGTGTGCGTGTGTTTCCAAGGACACCCATTAACTCACCCTCCAACCCACTCCACTCCAATCCAACCCAATCCAATACTGAACATGCAACAGTCCTAAAAGTCTTTTAAAACACCAGAATTAGATAGCGTGTTGAATTTGAGGTTAACATACAGATTCTTGACTTTAAAAGGCTAGATTTTCACAACAAACACGTGTTGCTATGGAAATGGCATAAGCCTATGTAAACTTCAGGCATTCATATTCATAGAAACTCCTGAAGCAAGACCAAATGTTGGCCCTAACATTCCCGTTCTTGCCAACTTCCAAATAGTGCACAAATTATGCCAAAAATAAATGGGTGTGACTAATACAAGCTTAGAACTTTTTAAAAATTTTTACCTTGAGGGCAACATTTGTTGATATAGGAGCTGGGTGTGTAAAGCATACTTCCCCCTCCATAAATCCATCTGTTTTATTTACACTTCCTAAAAGACCTGTGTGCACATTTTTCCCATAAAGTGTACAACTGCTAGTAATCACGTATCATTTCAATCTGTGCCCTAGTTCTATTTTAACACTGTGTCTCTTCCTTTTTGCTTGTGTTCCATTAAGCACATACTAGAGGCTGAGCAGTTTAGACTTAACTCCTCTGGTCCCAAGTACACACTCCAGAGATGCGGAATTACCAACAAGCCTTTGCACAGGCGACACCTCCAAGGTCTGCAAGCCTAGGGTAAATCCTATTACAAGCTCGGGGATGTCAAATTGGTTTTTGCTATTGACCTTCTTTCCCATGACCCCTTCCCCACCCCTCCAGGCCCCAATCCCAAATCCCTCATTTCTCCCGCACAGAGGTCAACCTGTAAGACAACTGTGCTCTGCCCCAAATCTACTCTATCCTGCACTGGAAACTCACTGCTAATTACTGTAGTCACACTTCTTAATTCAACAAGCGCCAGACGGCTGCCTGCCATCTCCCCAGTGGGATGGGTCACCAGCTATCTCACGCAGGTCACTAAGTCGGCATTTATTTCCTGATAGAAGATGGCGTTACAAGGTAGCTGTTCCAACATGAATGGTAATCAACAATAATTAAAAGTGATACACCCATTCTGACTCATATAATAGTGTTAAAAAAAATTTTAAGAAGGGTAGTAGAAGGAAGAGACAGAAAAAAAAAACTGCTTAGCCAAGACAGATAAGTTTTTTCATCTCAACTCAGAATTTCTGGGAAATTAATATACATCTTCTTAGTAGGCTCCATTCCCAATGTGGGGCTTGAACTCATGACCCCAAGATCAAGAGTCACATGCTCTACCAACTGAGCCAGCCAGGCACCCTGTCTTTGTCTTCCTTTAATTCACACAGAAATATGTCCATGCTGCGACCACCGTGAAAAGCAGTGAATTTGAATTTTCCTTAAAGGAAGAAAATATTTACTCTCAAAGGCTGAGTCCTTTCACCTTGGTGTCCAGAAAGAGCAATAGATCAGGGAACAAGCAAAATCTCTCCTCTGCTCATGAAGGCCAACATGACTGTTCCACGGCTGACACCAACTTCCAATCCCAGAAACAAACTCAACTACAACCAACCCTCTGTCTTCCAGAAGTGGTTTTACCTGTGCTACCTAACTGTAGCCCACCCAGATTCTCAGCCCTAATCTGGAATCTTCCTCTCTAGACCAGTGGCAGCCCCAGCCTGACATTACTACCAAGCCTTGCTGGCTTGCTGGGTAAAAAGATGCTCCGTATGCTGCTATGCTGTACGCATAGATGGGGTGCCCCCAGATCGAGACTTAGGGAAGCTTTAGTTTAACCACGATTGGGATTATCCCTCATCTATACTCTTCTCACTGCCACCACCAACCCCTTCTGCTGCCTTCATCTTAAGTCAGGTTCCCCACAATCAGACCTTAAGACCGTGACTCACTTGCCAGTACTATATCCATGAAGTGTTCCCAGGAGAAGCTGAGAAGGAATGGAGTAAGCAGGACAAGAACAGGGAAAGACCTGAGCACAGGTGTGATCCCAAGTCTCAGCCTCGGTCAGATCCACCAGGCATCCTGGAGCACAGATTGTCTCACACTGAGGCAAGGGCACTGGGCCTTCTTATTCCCACACAGTCAGTCACTTGCTGCCAGCCACCTCAGAGTGGATATAAACCCCCAGGCATTTCTGGCTCTCTGTGCTGGGATCTAGGCAACTCCAGTGGCCTGAGGGCATCTTGAAAAGACCATTGGTGTCAGCCTGGAAGCAACTGAAGTAAGGCTGGGCCATGGGCAATGAGAAGGATCTCAGGGGGCACCAGCAGTATCTATTACACCCCAGAGAAGTGAACACTGGTAGTATTTTAACATTAATTTCTTAAAATAATTCTTCATATGGAAATCTTAGAGAGCCAGGTAGGAATTGGGATGGAGAAAAAGAATCACATCATTGATTATACCTACAGGAAAACACCAAAATGTAAAATCTACTTGCATGATGTAACACCTGGACAAGGAACTCAAAACGTGAGACCTGGACACCTTGTGTATTAGAATGCTTTGGGGACAAGGTGCCATTTTATTCACCTTCCTGCATGACAACCATCTGAGCATGAATATCCTATTCCCCTGGTATGACAAAATTTTAAAGGGCTATCTCTTGTCCCAAGACATCCTCCTGCCCTTTGACTACCCCGCTCCATCACGAATCTTACCTATTTCGACCATTTCAGGGAAGACAGATAAATGGAGGGTAAGAATTGCAAAGAAGCACACATGCTCCCCGCATATGCTTCAGAGCATTGAGCCAGCTCTTATTGATTTATAGTGCCTGAAAATATTTGTCAGAATGAGAAAAGTGTGGTGATCTATTATTGGTGCAGGATGAAGTAAAGGTGCATCCATATAGGAGACACTGTCTTAGGACCTCATCTACTCTTTTTTTTTTTTTTTACATTTATTTATTTTTGAGAGACAGAGCATGAGTGGGGGAGGGACAGAGAGAGGGAGACACAGAATCCAAAGCAGGCTCCAGGCTCCGAGCTGTCAGCACAGAGCCCGACATGGGGCTTTAACTCACAAATTGTGAGACCATGACCTGAGCTGAAGTCTGATGTTTAACCAATTGAGCCACCCAGGAGCACCAAACTTTTTTTTTTTTTTTTAACATTTATTTATTTTTGAGAGACAGAGCACAAGCAGGAGAGGGGCAGAGGGAGAGGGAGACACAGAATCTAAAGCCGGCTCCAGGCTCTCAGCTGTTAGCATAGAGCCCGATGTGGGTCTCGAACTCACAAACCGCGAGATCATGCTCTGAGCCGAAGTAGGACGCTTAACCAACTGAGCCACTTAGGCGCCCCAGGACCTCATCTACTCTTGAGAGTACATCTTCCTTCCCAATAACTGCACTCTTCATTTCACATCAATTGTAATCACAAAAGAAAAACTAAATGGGTTTTAGAATGCTTATAATGTTCAGTGTACAGTCTGGAATTAAAGAGTGTATAAAAGGAATGGGGTGTATCGTTTGTCCTAAAGGAATGAACCGTTTCAAGAAGACTATAAGGCAGAGAGCAATGCTTAAGACATACATAATAAATTGGTAAGAGAAAAATAAATTCACAAGTGCCAACCTATATGGTATTTCAGATAATCAAGAGCCTACTCATGTGGTGAGTATAAACAGGCTTCTGGGTGTTCATGAAGCAAAGACAAGACTGTCCTAGGACTATAGGAGAAAGTAGGAATTTAACAAAGCCCTGGAGGGTGAGTTGAATTTGGATGGGAAGAACAAGAGAGGAAGGGCTTTTCACTCAAATGGGAAAAACAAGAGAAAACAAGTCACATTCTGGGAATGTTCAGCGAAACCCTTGAAGGTTCTAGAGTACAGAAGACAGTTTCTCCTATGCCCCACACAGAAACAAAGCCGTGTTTCCCCACCTGCCCACATCCTCAGGCAGCTGCCAGGAGAGGCCCTTCACGGTTGGGGCTGCTCTCAAAGAACAGTGATGCTCACCGTGCCAGAAGATGGGACCTCAACACCCCCCGCCCAGGGGTTTTCCTGCGCTGCCCAACCTGGCCCCGGGAACTCCAGCCAATATGTGGCCTCTAGCTAATACTCCAGCTTGTACAAGCCTCCCCCCAAGAAAAGGATGAAAATAGCCAGTGATGAGGGAAAGGCAGCAGGGCCTCCCCCCTTCCCACCTGAAAATAGTGGCAACAGCTACCTTCCTGTAAGACAACAAATCACCGCCAGCCACTCTTGCCTGCTTCATGATTTATTGTCCATCAACTGGCCCCGTGTTTAATGAAATCTGACCAGCAGTCAGAATTCTAATCAGATCCAGGACCGACTGCCTCAAACCCTCCCTCCAGACTCGCCCCTAACCCGGCAGGGCTGATGACCTGCAAATGGAAGACAGAAGTGCAGGCCAAGGGAGCGAGTGCTCCAACTTGGACTAAGGCTTCTGTCTCCCCCTAGTTCCCCAGACTCCCCCCCAGATTGCACCCCTCTCCTCTTCCTGCAGAAACAAGCCCTCCTCTCACTCAGCCAAGCCAAATACATAGGAACCAATTCAGCTTTCCAGAAGTTGAAGATCAACTCCAAGCTGAGACTTGTTCTAAAATAATTAACGGGGGAGGGGGGGCCCGAGAGGCTAGAGAAAGAGATGTGGGAACAGAGAGCAAAATTAAGGCTATTGGCTGCCTGTCATTTGGCAATGAACATGACAAAACAAAGTTTACAGTTTTTAGAGGCTTTGGAGGGGGAGGAGGACACCTCTAATCCATGCTGATTTTAAAAACAACTTTTCATCCTATTCACTCAGTGCACACTGGTAAGGGAGGGGGAATTTTGTCGCTCTGAGAACAAGAAACCAATAAATGGTACCTCCTTCCAACACCCTCCAGTACCCTATCTCCAGGGGGATGGGACTCTTCAAGAAGAGTGTCTCTCTGACACTGTGGATTAATTACAATAACAATTTGCGTTTGTGAAAAGCTTTTAACTTTTCAAAGTGCTCCTCCATCTATCATCCCACTTTATCCTTCTGACTGCCTGGTGATGCAGGTGGAGCCGGGATTGTCAGGACCAGCCTTCCGTGTAAGCAAAGCAGATTATGTACTCAGTGCATCTGGGGGGCCCAGAATGGGACCGCCAGCCTCAGAGAATCCCTCCCTCCTGACAAACTGCACCTGAAAATCCCTCTCACAAAGACAGCCCTTCCGTTCCACAATGCAGATAAGGCTTAAGAAGCAAACAGCCCTTGGAAAGATAACCCGCTGACCAGGGTGTAATGCACGGCGAAACCACAGGTGAGCATCTCCTGAGAGCAATTTTTAGTGGGGGAAAGGAATGGGTCACCCAAAGGGAATGGAGGAAAACTTAATTTAAGTCACAATTTTGTCTGTGGTCACTGCTAAGGATTGTTGCCCCCATTTTATAGGTGAGAAGAAACAAAGAGGTCAAGTCACCCCTCATTCATTTATTCCTTGATTCCAACACTTTCTTAGGGCTCCTATTGTGCCAGCCAAGCCTGGTGACACAAGATGAAGACATAGGCCCTGCCTCAAGGAGCTTGACGTAGGGCAAAGGAGACAACGTGAGTATGAGTATGGTGCTGGAAATAGTCCCCTCCACCCTGCCTTTCTCTCCCCTCACTCAGACAACAGGTATGGCCTCCTAAATTCACCGTCTACAGACAAGAACAAAAAATGTCATTGATTTCAGAATAGTTATTATAGACACAAAGCAGAGATTTTTTTTTTTTCAGAGAGAAAGAGACTTCAGAAGTCTAAAATCTTGGTTTTCATATCTAAAGTGAACTTCTGGAGGTCTCAGAGCATAGAGTTAGTGTCACTGGCCATAGAGTAGGGAGGAAGGCAAAACAGTATTAGTTTCTTTCCTCCAGAAAGGGGCACTCATCCTGCCAGCTGTTCAGAGCAGGAGACTCTCTGGGGATCTGATCCCATGAGTTCCTCAGAACTGGGCCCTGAGGGGTCTGGAAGGCTAGAAGCCCTAACAACCCTTATAATTTTGACCACCTGTCATTCAACCACAGGGCCAATGCTTTACATGTTTCTCTCCTGAAATGCAGAGAAAAAATGTGATTTGAATCTCTACAGATGATGCATTTTTGTGTTTGTTTTTCAAAATACCGTGGCATTGGGGCGCCTGGGTGGCTCAGTCGGTTGGGCGTCCGACTTCGGCTCAGGTCATGATCTCGCGGTCCATGAGTTCGAGCCCCGCGTCGGGCTCTGTGCTGACAGCTCCGAGCCTGGAGCCTGTTTCAGATTCTGTGTCTCCCTCTCTCTCTCTGACCTTCCCCCATTCATGCTCTGTCTCTCTCTGTCTCAAAAATGAATAAACGTTAAAAAAAATTCTTTTTTCAAAATACCTTGGCATAACCAATTTCACATATAATGAGATTAAAATTTACTGGTGGATTATTTTTTCAGCTCATTCATCTTTTTTTATTGTGGCTAAAAAATACATATTACAAATTTACCACCTTAACCGTTTTTTAGGT
Organism: Herpailurus yagouaroundi; assembly: GCF_014898765.1. Taxonomy (NCBI): domain Eukaryota; kingdom Metazoa; phylum Chordata; class Mammalia; order Carnivora; family Felidae; genus Herpailurus; species Herpailurus yagouaroundi. Next base: position 17,295,432 of record NW_024412452.1, read on the forward strand.
GTATGGTTCAGTAGTCTCAGGTATATTTACACTGTTGAAAAACAGATCTCCATAATCTTTTCATCTTGCAACCGAAACCCTATACCCATTAAACAATAAGTTCCTTTTCCTCCTCCCCGCCCCCAGTCCCTGGAAACCATCCTTCTACTTTCTATATTTATGAATTTGGCTACTTTTTTTTCTTTTTTCTTTCTTTCTTTTTTTTTAGAGAGAGAGAGAGAGAGTGTGTGTGTATACGTGAGCACACTAGAGGGGGAGGAGCAGAGGGAGAGAGAGAGAATCCCAAGCGGGCTTCATACGGAGCAGATCCCAGAGCCCTGGAATCATGACCTAAGCCCAAATCAAGAGTTGGACATTTAACTGACTGAGACACCCAGGTGCCCCTGAATTTGGCTGCATGAGGTGCCTTCATGTGAGTGGGATCATACTGTTTTTGTCCTTCTGTCAGTGGTTTCTTTCACTTAGCATAGAGTCTTTCCTCATTAAGCCTGTGCAGTATTCATTGTAGGTATAGACCACATTTCCTTTAACCATTCATGTATAAATGGATACTTAGGTTGCTTCTACCTCTTGGGTATTGTGAATAATCCTGCTATGAATATGGGTGTGCAAATATCTCTTGAAGACCCTACTTTCAATACTTTGAGACGTATACCCAGGAGTAAAACTGATGGATCATATGGTAGCTCTAGTTTTTTGGGGTTTTTTTTATAATTTTTTTAACGTTTATTTATTTTTGAGACAGAGAGAGACAGAGCATGAACGGGGGAGGAGCAGACAGAGAGGGAGACACAGAATCTGAAACAGGCTCCAGGCTCTGAGCTGTCAGCACAGAGCCTGACGCGGGGCTCGAACTCATGGACCCCGAGATCATGACCTGAGCCGAAGTCGGACGCTTAACTGACCGAGCCACCCAGGTGCCCCAGGTAGCTCTAGTTTTAATTTTTTGAGGAACCATCAACTGCTTTCCACAGGAGCCACACTGTTTTAGTCACACCTACAGTGCACAAGGGTTCCAACTCTCCACATCACTGCCAACACTTGTTATTTTCTTTTCTCTTAATAGTAGCCATCCTAACGGTTGTGAGGAGATATCATTATAGTTTTGATTCATACTTATCTGATAATTAGTGATGCTGACCATATTTTCATATGCTTATTTGGCCATTTGCACCTCAGTAATCATTTTAAAAAGCATTAATTTTTGAAGCCCTGAAATTTTGTCTCCCTGTTCTTGGGCAGGTCCCAGCTGCTAACTTTCAAATAGGATATCTCAGTAAAAAGAAGTCCATTTCTGTATTTCTCTGACTGACTTATTTCACTTAGCATAATGCCTTCTAGGTCTATCCATGTTGTTGCAAATGGCAAGATTTCATTCTTTTTGGCCACCGAGTAATATTCCATTGTGTATATATACACACCTCTTCTTAATCCATTTATCAGTTGATGGACATTTGGGCTCTTTCCATATCTTGGCTATTTCCATACTATATAAACTTTGGGGTGCACGTACCCCTTCAAATCAGCATTTTGTATCCTTTGAATAAATACCTAGTAGTGCAATAGCTGGGTCATAAGGGTAGTTCTATTTTTAATTTCTGGGGGGAACCTCCATACTGTTTTCCAGAGTGGCTGCACCAGTTTGCATTCCCAAAAACAGTGCAAAAGTGTTCCCCTTTCTCCACAATGATTTCACTCATATGAGGAGTTTAAGAAACAAAACAGATGAACTTAGGAGAAGGGAAGGAAAAATAAGATAAGACCAGAGAGGAAGACACACCATAAGAGACTCTGAAATACAGAGAAGAAACTGGGGGTTGCTGGAGGGGTATTGGGTCGGGGGAGGGCTAAATGGGTGATGGGCATTAAGGAGGGCACTTGTTGGGCTGAGCACTAGGGGTTACATGTAAGTGATGACCCAATGAATTCTATTCCTGAAACCAATACTACAATATACGATAACTAACTTGAATTTAAATTTAACAAAAAGAGTCAGTTTCTGTTGTTCGACTTGAACATATGACTAAAGCAGAGTTTCTCACCTCAGCACTATTGACATTTTAGAGCAGATGATTCTTTGCCTTGGGGAACGTCCTGTGCATTGTAGGATGTTTAACAGCACCCCCGGCCTTTAGATGTCAGTAGCACTCCCGATGCCACCGTGACAGCCAAAAATGAATCCAGGAACTGTCAAATGTCTCCTGATGGGGCAAAATTGCCCCTGGTTGGGAATCACTGAATTGGACTTTGCAAACCAGCATGTTTAAAGTTGGCCAACATAATTATCGAAAATTTTTGAATCAGCATAAAAAATTTTGGAGATAACCACCTTAAAAAAAAAACAGATCTTCAGCTTTTCTTGAGAAAGCAGAGGATCAAGCCGACTTGGTCTGCATTACCCCATGGAAATAGTCTTCTGGGTTTAGTAGCTACTGACCCACCTAAATTTGAATTTATGACCTTAATATAGCCCATAAAACAAAACCTATCTGAATACCAGATAAAGCTGCCTCCAGTTTTTCAAATAAAATAATTATGATTTGCCTAACTTCTCTTATAAGCATATATTATAACATAAAATCCAAGACTGCCTAAAACTATTTGAATTCTTTCTCTCAGTCTCTGTCTCTCGCTGAACACACTCTCTTTCTCTTTCTCTGTCTCTGTCTGTCACTCTCTCTTCCACACATGCTGGCATGAGTGTGTACACACACACACACAAACACACACATATACACACACATACACGCACAGCAGCAGCAGCAGCATGGGTCACAGACAAAAAACAGTGGACTAGAAGTCAGAAGAACAAGGTTCTAATCCCCAGTCCATATTCTGAAATAATTCAACAAATTCAGTTCATTGAATACCTACTACAAGCAAGGTTATAAGTTTAGTCCCAGAACTCATTTGGGCTTTAGCTTATTTAATACAATTTACTGAGTCCTCTATTTGAACAGGTGAACTCCAAGAGCTGCTTGAGCTCTAAACATCCATGATCCACACGTGATGACCATATATAGTAAAACCCCTGCAGCTTCTGAACAACTGAGGCTGGGAACAGAGAAAGAGGAACAGTGTGGATTAGTGGCCAGAAGAGACTATAGAATCCTTTTGTAAAATATGGTTTTAAATGCATAGAGTTTTATCTTTTTCACATTTGTGTAAAAGACACTGGTGGGTGTGGTACACATGGGGGTCCACCACCCAGATTGCCCAGCTGTGGGGAGCGCACCCTTCCGGGCCTGCCTCATCTGCACAGCTGCCTCACCTGGCAGCCCACATTTGGTGAGTCATGTGACAGGTATAAAAGCCTGGCCATCTCAACCCAATGCAGGATATTCCTGGGAAATCACTGCCCCAGAACTCTCCTGGTTTGGCCCAGGCTTTCTCAAGCCTGCATCACAGTTCAGCTTCTCCTCTACCCAGTCCTGCTTCTTTTCCCTTCCCTTCACAGGAATTGAACCCTAAAAACAGCTTGCGCTCCAAACTTTGTCTCAGTGTCTGCTCCTGGAGAGCTTCTGCAGTTGACTGTTTTTGGAGAGCCATGCATATATGTATGTGTGTGTGTAAGACTTTGTTCAGAGATCCACCTCTTCCCAACTTGACCCGGGAATAACTCCTGATTGGTCTATAGCTCTATGCAGCCAGTGTGATCCCATCCACCTCACTACCAACTGATTTATGAAGGGACTGTGATCCACTCTTGGCCAATGAGATGTGACAAGAAGTCTGCCAAGAGGTCTCAAGAAGTGTTTCCTCAATTATAAAAAGCAACACAAAGGGAGAATTTCTTATGTCCATTTTGATATCAGAACTCTGGCAGCTATCTTGGTACGAGGAGAAGGTACCAAGCTCATTGAGAAGGGCAAAATGGACAGAATGGGAGACCAAGGGTATGTTTTTGAGGTGCTGATTTTGGAACCAATCCTAAAGTTACCCTATGTCAGGTCTTCTTGTTATGTAAGATGACAAATTATCCATATTGTTTAAACCATTCTAGAATTTTCATTCAAAAGCATCCTACCTAATGTACAGGCAATCAAGTACGGCCTGGTAGAAATTTTTATAGGATCTTTTCTAATGAATACCTTTAAAAATTGTAAGTACTGTGCCACTTTTTTGTATATGAGGTAACTGAAAGTCATCAAGGACAATATAAACATGCTTTTGAAATCCCATTTCACTTGTAATATCTTAGAAGAATTTGCCAAGCTGAAACAGATTTCATCCCAATTCCTTCAAATTATTGTGGACTGTCAAACTATTTCAAGTCCAAGGTAACAGTCTCATAATTAAGGGCAATCCAGCCAATATCACTAACCTAGTCTATGTGTCAAAATTGTGCCCTGAAAGTGTAGTAGGACTTTTGGTAGCTCCTATCCCCTTTAGATATCCAGGGTGCCATTTCCAGGCATAAAAGTGGAATTCACTGAACAGTTTTCTAATTATACATTGAAATAGGCTCTTCTACAAACAGGGAATCACTCCCCCTCAAAGAGACACTGTCTCTGTTGTATTTTCCATTAAACTTCTTGCAGGCTAACAGAAAGCAAGACCCTAAATGGAAAGAAATGCCAATTTCTACACACAAGGCCACATATGCAGGTCAGGATGGCAGTTCACTTCCGACCCGGCTGGGCGGGCAGGGCTCCAGCTCCCTGGCTGGACATGGACAATCTGTCTTCCATCTCCACCAGCTTGTGGTTTCCAGGATTTGGGCTCAGAGACTCTTCCCGATGCCAATTCCCTTTGGCAGGAAAGACACCTTCTGGCATTACCATTGCTATTCCCAGTCCTTCATTCCTGCCAACCTCCTCATGTTTTATCTATTTTTATTTGAATTGGTGATCAAGGGATTAACCCAGTTTATACAAATTCCACCTTCCAAAAGCCATTATGGTGTAGTTGCAATTGTGATATTTCACTCTCCAAATGAATCGAATTGGATTTTAATGACAGTAGATTCCATTAAGCAACACCTGATTGGGTTATTTCCTGGAAATTTCATCTTCATTGTTTTCTCCATCCATGTTACCCAAAAAACACAGCAGGAGAGCCATCAAAGACTGCTGCCAAGCTATACTGAATCGTCCTTGAAACTAGTCACATTTTCTTCTGTTTCTAACAAGTCAAACATCCCTGTTTCGAACAAGTCAAACAAGACACCCTCAACACAGTGTCAACTTCCATGGAAAAAGGGAAAAAACTTCAATAGCTTTTTTGTAGGTTACTTAGAGTGGTAGAGGACTATAATTCTTCCCAAGAAGCTCTCACACAAGAAACTCCCATGTGGGGTGTATAATTTATATGTAATTTTCTTTTTGTTTTTATTGGGGGGGGGAGGAGGTGCAGAGGAAGAAAGAGAGAATCTTCAGCAGGCTCCACACTCCGTAGGGAGCCAGATGCAGGGCTCCATCCCACAACCCCAGGATCATGACCTGAGCTGAAATCAAGAGTTGAACACTCAACGGACTAAGCCACCGAGGCACCCCTACATAATCTTCTATTTTTTAAATAACATTAAAGCATTTTTCTCCCTAGGATGGAAAAGTCAACTTGATTTCATATTTATTTATGTAATTCAAATTACATCTGTCTAAGTCAAGTGAAAATAAAACAGTTACTCTGTGGATCGGTCTCAAGAGGTCCAATTTTCCCTCTGATACCACCAGACTTTAAGCAATTCACATCCTCCCTACAAAGGAGTGCATTTAGGATCTTGACAGTCCAACGATACAAGTCCCTGAGGGCCAAGGTATTTTTGTCTTGTCCCCACTCTAGTTCTAGAGCTGCGCAACTCCTGTCACTTAGTGGGTGATAAATACACGCTCCTTGGAAGAATGAATAAGTGAATGCCTGGGAATACCTGGGAAGTGTCCAGGCTATGGATAAACTAAACTGTTGGTACATTCAGCCAGTCTGCCATCCATTCTACCCTAGTAATTGGTGCCTATCATCACAAGAGGGAAAAGGGATGAAACTATCCTGCATAAATGGCCATATATGTATATAAAGCAGAATGGGAGAGGTGAGAGAAGCATAAAAGAAATAGTGGCTTTGTCTTTAACTCCCTCATTCAAATCAAAATAGACAAACACTCCAAATAAAATATCCACAAAATTAAACCTTGAATTGAAAGTGCAAATGAGCACTTTCAATTAACCAGAATTTCTTTATTCTTTCCTAAGAGATTGTCAAACCACAAGCAAACCAGGAGATAATGACGATTTATACCACCACCATCCCACCCCAAGAGCAACATTTGGGGCCATGTCCTGTGCGGCAGATTTGAACTAATCTAATGCTAACCTGCACTTCAATAAGGAAAAGTATTTACTGAGCACCTACTGTGTATAATACCCTTTGAGGGATATCAAACACAAAAAATACAGGATACAGATTTAGACCATTCAAGAGCTCAAACTTTAGCTGGAATATAAGACACATGTGGAAATAACAATAAAGCACCACAATGAGTGATTCAACAAGACAAAGCATAAAAACAGACAAGTTAATGGGCAGAAAATAAGTGGTACACTTTAGAAAACTGCATTATAAATCTCCCTCCCACTGAAGAGAGCAAGCCAAATGCAAAATATTTTAAAGAGAATCCTGAATAGTAAAGTATATATTTCAATGGGCAGCTGCAAAATTATTTGATTGTAAAAAATGCTAAGTTAAGGGTATTAGCCAGGAAAAGACAGATTCCCAAATTTCCTACAAAAGAGGGATTTTCAACTCAATGCTATTAAGTATTTAAGAATGTGCTGTTTGCTTTTTTTACATGATGTATCTGTTTATGTATTACTTTTATAACTTAAGTAAATATTTTTTAAATATTTAGGAACAAAGCCTAATTTAGTTTTCTAATCACCTCCTAAAATCTACTTGGGATCCTTTCTCAACATTCTTCATGTTAATAGGCCATATTAAACTGAATTTGGACAAATGTTCGGAATGGAATATTTGAATAATAACCTTCTTATGTTTTGATAAGTGCTCATTCACATACGTAACACAAAGCATTACAAGTTGGAAAATAAATGAATTCTGACACATCAAAAGCATTTTCTTTCCTCTGATATTTTATCTGTTTGTGGTCTGGGTTTTGAAATACAGGAGAATGTTATCGTGAATTCCAAACATAATTATGTGTTTCTAGAAAAGAGCCGTCATTATTTGATAGCACAAATGGCTTTGGTATGATATCCAATGCCACTTCCCTCACTTTGTTCTCGTAAGTCATCCTAATTGAACACTTGGAGGAGACACAGGCCCTGTCCACATAGACAAAATCAGAAATGGCATTAATGCTGTGATAGAACATCCTACTAAAAGATTACTTCTATGGGATAATTAAATCAAAAGCCGGACTTAAAGGTGAGAGATGAATATTAATCTCATACTCTTCTCCCAAAAAGAAAGTGATATCATCCCCAAACACAAAGAGTTTGTCTTTTATAAGATACAGAACAAAAAAAGATCAAGGTTCACGTCCTAATCTTCTTGATTTCACTCCAAATGGAAAATAGGCCTAGGGAACTCTGAATATGGCATCATATTAGGTTAATACCAATTCACTCCTTCAACTACAAGATTAATACATGCACGCTGGGCAAAATGTGACATATATATAAATTTCCCTGGGCACTGGTTTTGTTTAAACAAGTATTCGACTTGGCTACTTACTAACATCCTAAACAGAGTCTGTGGAATTTTTTATATCCACTCACATCCATTCTGGCCTCCATAGGGGGTGCAAACAGCTGGAAAACAGGTGCCTCAGAAAGTTTCCATCTGCCTGGGCCTGTGACCAGCATACAAATGCTCCCCTCTTGGAACTAACAGCTCAGGAACAATGGAAAGGGAAACTCTTCCATACCTGTTCCCTCCTTCCTGAACAGAAACCTCCCCTTCTTAAGGACTAGCGAACAGCACAGGTGCCAGCAAAGGCTACTCACAAAAGGAGTCGAGAGTGGCCTTCCCCTCACACTTCTCTTTCCATCACAGTTCAGGGAGCTCCTGGGTTACAGGAGAATGCTAACAGAGAACTACTCACTCCCTAACTCAGTCACTTCCACGATGGGGTATATACTCAGAGCACCCTGGCCCATGGATCCAAAAACACTAGTGTCATAAAAATTCCACATTTCTGGGAATATTAGAATCTATACAAACACAGGTAAGCAAACCAGGCCAAAAAGGACCATTTATAAGCAATGAGGGTTGGGAAAATGGAAGATTAAACTCTACATGATACAATCTATATAACTGTGTCAGAAGATCATATTCAGGCCACTCCTGCATGCCCACCCCAGGAACTGGGGGGGGGGCAAGCTGTTTCTATGAAGACCTCTGGGTCTCCTTCAACCTAGATGATTGGAAGGTTTATTATTAGGAAACTAGATGTTGAAAACACTATACACACTCGTGTGTGCACACACACATACACATATACACATGCTGACAAAGGCTGCCTTAGAAAGTCCTGGGTTTACCCCACGGGGAAGAAGATCTAGGGTCCATGTCCAGTTTTGAATCACAGATTCTGTGGAAGAAATACAGCAGAGAATTGAGTGTGGCACAAAATTTACTGCCCAGCCCCAAGAGAACTCAAAGCTTTCTCAATAAAGGAAGCTGTGGGAGAAGAGAGGTAGCAACACTGGAAGAGCCAGACCATCTAGGGTGAATTAAAATAGCCATCCTTGGATTCAAAACACAAGACCCGGGCACCTGGGTGGATCAGTCAGTTAAGCGTCCGACTTTGGCTCAGGTCATGATCTCGCACTCCGTGAGTTCGAGCCCCACATTGGGCTCTGTGCTGACAGCTCAGAGTCTGCAACTTGGAGCCTGGAGCCTGCTTTGGATTCTATCTCTCTCTGTCTCTCTCTGTCTCTGTGTCTCTCTGTCTGTCTCTCTCTCTCTGCCCCTACCCTGCTCATGCACTCTCTCACTGTGAAAAATAAACATTAAAAAAATTTTTTTAAACTACAAAAAACAAGATCCAACTATACACTGCCTATAAGAGACTCACTTCAGCTTTAAGAACACACATAGACTCAAAGTGAAGGGATGGAAAAAGATATTGCCTGCAGGTAGAAACCAAGAGACAGCAGGGATGGCTGCACTTACATCAGACAAAATAGGTCCTAAGCCAAAAAGTGTAACAAGAGACAGAAAATGTCATTATATAATAATAAGGGGTCAATGTACCAAGAATATATAACAATCATAAATATATATGTGTATCCAACATCAGAGCACCTAAGTATATTAAGCAAATACTAACAGATCTGAAGGAAGAAATAGACAATAACACGATAATAGTAGGGGACTTTACTACCCAAATTTCAACAATGGGTAGATCATCTAGACAGATAATCAATAGAGAGACATTGGACTTGAACTGTACTTTGGACCAAATGGACCTAACAGATATATATAGAACATTCCATCCAAAGCAGTAGAATATATATTCTTCTCAAGCATATACAGAACATTCCCCAGGGCAGATCATATTATAGGTCACAAAATAAGCCTCAGTAAGACTGTAATTAAAATGAAATGAAATGAAATGAAATGAAATGAAATGAAATATTAAGAAGATTAAAATCATACTAAGTATCTTTTCTAGCCACAATGGTATGAAACTAGAAATCACTAACAGAAGGAAAACTGGAAAATTCACAAATATGTGAAAATTAAATAACACACTCCTGAGCAAACAGTGGATCAAAAAAGAAATCAAAGGGAAATTTAAAAAATACATTGAAGCAAATTAAAATGGAAACACAACATCCTAAAACTTATGCCATGCAGCAAAAGCAGTTCCAAGAGAGAAGTTTACAGTGATAAATGCCTACATTAAAAAAAGAAAAGATCTCAGGGCACCTGGGTGGCTGAGTCGGTTGAGCATCCAACTCGATTTCTGCTGAGGTCATAATCTTGGTTTGTGGGATCAAGCCCTATGTTGGGCTCTGTGCTGACAGTGCAGAGCCTGCTTGGGATTCTCTCTTTCTCTCTCTCTGTCTCTCAAAATAAATAAATAAACATTTAAAAATAAGAAAAGGAAAGATCTCAAATAAAGAAGCTAACTCTGGGCACCTGGGTGGCTCAGTCAATTAGGTGTCTGACTTCGGCTCAGGTCATGATTTTGCGGTTTGTGAGTTCCAGCCCTGCATCAGGCTCTGTGCTGACAGCTCAGGTCCTGGAGCCTGCTTCAGATTCTGCGTCTCCCTCTCTCTCTGCCCCTCCCTCGTTCATGCTCTGTCTCTATCAAGAATAAATAAATACTAAAAAAATTTTTTAAAAGAAGCTAACTATAAAGAACTAAAAAACAGGGAAAAACTAACCCCAAAGCTAGCAGAAGGAAGGAAATAACAAAGATCAGAGCAGAAATATGTGAAATAGAAAACAGAAAAGCAATAGAAAAAAAATCAACAAAACTATGAGCTGGTTTTTGAAAAGATGAACAAAACTGACAAAACAAGCTATATTAAGGGAAAAAGAGGCAAGATTAAAATAAACATAATCAGAACTGAAAGAGGAGGCATTACAACTAATATCACAGAAACAGAAAAGATCATAAGGGACTGCTAAGAATAATTATATACCAACAAATTGTATAACCTAGAAGAAATGAAAAAAGTTCTAAAAACATACAACCTACTGAGACTGAATCATGAAGAAACAGAAAATCTGAATAGACCAATAACAAGTAAGGAGACTGAGTCAGAATAAAAAACCTTCCAACAAATAAAAGCCCAGGACCAGAGGCGTTCCCTGGTGAAATCTAGCAAATTTTTAAAGAATAATTAATGCCAAGCCCCCTTTAACTCTTCCAAAACAATTGAAGAGGAGAGAACACTCCCAAACTCATTTTATAAGGCTAGGCTGATACCAAAGCCAGATAAGAACACTACAAGAAAAGAAAACTACAAACCAATATCCCTAACGGATATAGATGCAAAAGCTCTCAACAAAACATTAGCAAACTGAATTCGACAGCATGTTAACTGGATTATACACTATGACCAAGTGGGATTTATCCCTGAGATGCAAAGATGGTTCAACATACATAAATCAATAAATGTGATATGCTTGCTACGTTAATAGCATGAAAGATAAAAATCATATGATCTCAATGGGGGTGATCCCAGAGAACAGAGTTGAAGAAATGGATTCCCTAATTCTATGTCTAAAACAATTCAAGTCTGAACTGCATGTGTGTGGAACAGGCCCAAAGTGTATCAAAGGCTTTGAGGCCTGGCCAAGCCCCACACAAATCCCTAAGTGGCACATATGTAGGAAAGACCCAAATAGCATAGCAAAAGTGTTGAAAACTGAACTGACATTGGATTTGCAGCCTACAGAATGTAAGCCTAACTGCCCACTCTGAACCTAATGGGGTTGATTGCCTGCTATACAAACAAAAGTAATTAACATTCCCCAGAGATTTTCAACAGGATTCAGATTCATGCAACGTGATATTCAAAATATCCAGGATACATCCCCAAATTGCTCAGCATGATAAAAACTGGAAAAAAAGTATATTGATGAAATCTCAAGGGAAAAGGTAACCAATAGCTGCCACCCCACCCCCCCCCCCCCCCCCCCCCCCCCCCCAGCCCCGCAAGATGATTCGGATGTTGGCATTATCAGATAATGACTTTAAAACATCTACTATAACCATGCTCCATAACCATACTATAAAGGTAAAGGTAAACACTATTAAAATGAATAAAAGATTAGAAGTTCTCAGCAGAGAAATAGACATTTGTATTAAAAAGAACCAAGTGGAGGGGCGCCTGAGTGGCTGTCAGTTAAGCGTCCGACTTCGGTTCAGGTCATGATCTCATGGTCTGTGAGTTGGAGCCCCGCATCAGGCTCTGTGCTGACAGCTGGGAGCCTGGAGCCTGCTTCAGATTCTGTGTCTCCCTCTCTCTCTGCCCCTCCCCTGTTCATGCTCTGTCTTGCTCTGTCTCAAAAATAAATAAACATTAAAAAAAAAAAAAGAACCAAGTGGAAATTTTAGATCTGAAAAATATAATACATGAAGTGACAGATTCATTGGGTGGGCTTAATAGCAGAATGAGAATGACATAAGAAAGGGTCAGGAACTTTTGGATAGCTCCATAGAAATGATTCAGTCTGAGAATGGAGAGAAAACAACATTGAAAAAAGAATGAACAAACCCTCAGGAAACTTCAGGACAATATCAAAAAGTCTAACAGTCACTACAGAAGAAAAGGAGAAAAAGATTGATGCAGAAAGAAAATGTACATTGAATACATAATGGCTGAAATTTTTCCAGATTTAGTGAAACACACAAATTTATAAATTCAAGCAGCTCAGACAAACCCCAAACTTGATAAACTCGAAAAAAAAAAAAAAACTCAACATAATCAAAATGCTGAAAAATAAAACAAGGCAAAGAAAATGTCTTAAAAAGAAACAGCTAGAAGAAAATCAATGGATTACATTTAGGGAACAAATGACTGCAGATCTCTCCCCAGAAACAGTGGAGGTCAGAAAACAGTAGACAATATCTTTAAGTGTTGAAAGAAAAGAACTGTCATCAGAAGCAGGGAAGGCTGGAGAGAAGTGTTATCAGAGGAATCTTGGAATTACACAAATAAAAGCAAGAGAAATGATAAATATCTGCATAAATATAATAGTCCAGTTTTTCCTCGTAAATGCATTAAAATATTGATGACTATTCACTATGAAAATTATAACATTATCTGGTAGTTTTCAATGCAACTAGATACAATACATATGGCAGCTATAACATTGAGGTGGGAAGGCAAAAGAAAAACAAAGGAGACAAACAGAAAACAAATAAGAAAATGTTGAACATTAAACCAACTATATAAAATGTAAATGGTTTAAACATGCAATTAAAAAATAAAGATTGTCAGACTGGATTTTTTTAACAGCCAACCATATGCTACATATCAAAAACTTATTTAAATGTAATTATAGAGATGGATTAAAGTTAAAATGGTAGGAAATATATACCAAGCAAATGTTAATTTTTTAAAAGCTATATTACTATCAGAAAAGGTAGGCTTTAGAACAAGGGTCTTTACCAAGGTTAAAGAAAGAGATGAAAAGACAGACAGTAAGAGGGTCAATTCTCTAAGAAGACACTGCTCCTAAATGTATATGTACCTAACATCAAAGTAAAATATATAAGGCAAAAACTGATAGAATTAAAAGGAGAAATAGGGGTGCCTGGGTGGCTGGTCAGTAGAGCATCCAACTCTTGATTTCAGCTCAGGTCATGATCCCAGGGTCATGGGATCAAGTCCTGCATCAGGCTCAGTGCTGAACATGGAGCCTTCTTGAGATTCTCTCTGTCTCTCCCTCTGCCCCTCTCCCCTACTTGCATGCTCTCTCTAGAGTAACATTTTAAAAACAAAATAAATTTTTTTTAATTAAAAGGAGAAATAGATTAATGAAGATCCTTGAATAGCAAATAAACACATGAAACTGTCCTCAACATCATCATTCATTAGAGACATGAAGTTAAAGCTGCAATGAGATACTCCACACCTATGAGAATGCTTCCCTCCTGCATAATCTGGCAATGCCAAGTACTAGCAAGGCCACAGAGCCACTTCAACTTTCGTACCTTTCTGGCAGAAACTCAAAACTGGCACAGCCACTTGGGAAAACAGTTGGAAGTTGCTTATAAAATTAAACGAAACTTACTATACGACTCAGCAATCCCATTCCTAGGTATCTGTCCTAGAGAAATGAACACTTATGGCCACACAAAACTCAGTACGTGAATGTTTATGTAAACTTTATTCATAATCGCCAAGAACTATAAACAACCCAGATATCCTTGAGGTATAATCAAATAAGCTGGTACTTCTGTGCGGTAGACTACTACTCAACAATAAAAAGAAATAAACTACTGATGAGTCTCAAATGCATCACACTAAGTAAAAGAAGCCAGACTTAAAAGGCAACATACCATATGATTCCATTTGGCTTTATAAATCCTGGAAAAGGCAAAACCAGATCAGTGGTTGCCAGGGGTTAAGGGTGGGAGAGGAGTTGACTTTAAAAGGACAGCATGAGGGAGTTTCACAGTGATGAGATCATATGTTGATTGTGATAGTGACTCTACATGTCTACATGACCTGAATACCAAAAAGAATGCATTTTACTATATGTAACTTTTAGGACACATTCTGTTTTAACGTTTATTTATTTTGGGGACAGAGAGAGACAGAGCATGAACGGGGGAGGGGCAGAGAGAGAGGGAGACACAGAATCAGAAACAGGCTCCAGGCTCTGAGCCATCAGCCCAGAGCCTGACACAGGGCTCGAACTCATGGACCGCGAGAACGTGACCTGGCTGAAGTCGGACGCTTAACTGACTGCGCCATCCAGGCGCCCCAGGACACATTCTGTTTTAAACAAACATTGTGATCTGAGTCTAAAGCAGTGGTCTTAAGTCTGGAATCATCCAGAGACCACAGACCAATTAAATCAGAATCTCTGAAGGTAGGCTATATGCACCCATAGTTTTAAAAACTTCCCAGGTGAGGAGGAAGAGCCAAGAAGGCAGAACAGTATGGAAGTTATTTTTGTGTCTCACATCCATGAAATACAGCCAGACCAACATTAAACCATCCTGCATACCTAGAAAACTGATTTGAGGATTAACACAACATTCTGCATAACCTGAACCATAGAACTCACCAGGTATGCATCGCAGAGAGGTGAACTGGGGGAGAGAGAAGCCACAGATGTCAGGAAGCTGTTTTTGCTTGCAGAGAGAGGCCAGAGATGGGGAAAAGTATGGGAAAAGCATCCCCCTCTAAAGCAACTGAAGAGAAAGTGGAAAAGTGGAAACAGCCACAGGGATAGAACTAAAAAGGGAGAAAGGAGAAAGGAAAGGGTTTAAATTCCATTAAGACTCTATGGACAGGCGGAGCACAGAGTCTGAAACTCTGTAGCTCAATGCCTGGCAGTGATCTGATGGGAAGGGCAAATCCCCAGGAACAGAAAGTGAGGTCTGGGGGGGAGGGCAGTCCTTGGGCCACACGGAGAGGCAGTTCCCCTGCTGGGGGGATGTTGGTAGAGGCTGTGTGGCCACCACACAGGCAAAGATCCCAGCAGACCCGGGAGAACAACCACATTCGCTGGTGCTGGAACAAGGTCTTTAAGGGTAAAGACTGGCACCAGATGTGTGTTGTGATTTTTCCATAATCCCTGAAATGCTGCTGCTACTCAATTCCATGAACTTTTTCTGGGGCAGGCTGGCACCCAGCCACAGTCTCTGGGCATCGGCAGCAGCACAGTCCTGCAAACATTCCTGGGTGCGCCTGACACCCAGCCATTGCTCAGTGAGACCCTCCCACAGAGGAGCAAAACAGGTCAAAGCCACAGTCCCTCAGAAGTGAGGGGTCAGGAAACACAGCCACATCTGAGATAAAAGTCAGGAGGGAGGTGCTGCCTGGCAACCTGATGGCTTGCTCACGGACTGTAAAAGCAAGGAGTGGATGGAACCTGGAGACAAAGGACAGGTGCACAATTGCAGATGGGGGAGAAGAGAGTTCCAATACTAGAGACGGGGTAGCTGGGTAATGCCATTTTTGACCCTCCACACATGCACATACACACCTACAAGCGCCACAACAATCCACCCCAGTAAGCTAAGCAGCACCATCTAGTGGAGAACAGAGCCGTTACAGTAAGCCCAGCCCAACTGGGCCAACCTCGCTCTTGAGGAACACCACAACTCTCTCTGCCTGCTTAGTTTACGGACTATAAAGTGCTTCATAGGGGAAAATGATATAATATCAATCATATTTCAGTCTGTTCGCTGGTCCATCTATTAAATTTTCTTTTCTTTTTTCTCTTTTTAGTTTCTTTTTCTTGAATACAGAAGAGAAAAAATTTATTTTTATTTTCAATTTTTGTTAAAAATAATGTTATTTTTTTCTACTATATTCTTCACCTTAATGTAAATTTTTCAAATTCTGTTTTACTTCCATCATTTCATTTTATGCTATTTCAGCGTATTCCTTTTTTCAAATTTTCAAACGTTTTCCTTTTGTTTTCTTTTTCTTCTTTTTTCCCCCTTTCTCTCTACTCTATCAAGCTCCTTTCAACAACTCGACCAAAACACACCTAGGATCTAGCATCATTTATTTCATTTGTGTGTGTGTGTGTGTGTGTGTGTGTGTGTGTGTTGTTTTTAATTTTTTAATTTTAATTTTTTTACCTTATTAATTCCTTTTCTTCCTTCAAAGTGATGAAACGAAGGAATTCACCTCAAAAGAAAGAGCAGGAAAAAACGACAGCCATGGACTTGATCAATACAGATACAAGCAAGATGTCTGAAACAGAATTTAGAATCACGATAATAAGAATACTACCTGGGGTCAAAAATAGATTAGAATCGCTTTCTGTGGACATAAAAGAAGTAAAAGCTAGTCAAGATGAAATAAAAAATGCTATAACTGAGCTGAAATCTCCAATGGATGACACAGCGGCAAGGATGGATGAGGCAGAGCAGTGAATCAGCAATGTAGAGGACAAACTTAAGGAGAATAATGCAGCAGAAAAAAAGGTGAGGACTAAGGCAAAAGAGCACAATACAAGAATTAGAGAAATCAGTAACTCATTAAAAAGGAACAACATCAGAGTCATAGAGGTCCCAGAAGATGAAGAGAGAGAAAAAGTGGTAGAAGGGTTATGTCAGCAAATCATAGCAGAAAACTTTCCTAACCTGCAGAAAGATGCAGACATCAACATCCAGAAAGCACAGAGGACTCCCACTAGATTCAACAAAAACCGACCATCAACAGGCATATCATAGTCAAATTCACAGAATACTCAGGCAAGGAAAGAATCATGAAAGCAGCAAGGGAAAAACAGTCCTTAACGTACCATCCACAGAAACTTGGCAGGCCAGAAAGGAGTGGCAGGATATAGTCAATGTGCTGAATCAGAAAAATATGCAGCCAAGAATTCTTTACTCATCAAGGCTGTCATTCAAAATAGAAGGAGAGATAAAAAGGCTCCCAGACAAACAAAAATTAAAGAAGTTCATGACCACTAACCCAGCCCTGCAAGAAATTTTAAGGGGGACTCTCCGAAGGGTGAAAAGATGAGGGGGAAAAAAGGTAACAAAGACTAGAAAGGACCAGAGAACACCACCAAAAACTCCAACTCTACAAGAAACGTTCGTATCTTTCAGTACTCACTCGAAATGTCAATGGACTAAATGTTCCAATCAAAAGACATAGAGTAACAGAATGGATAAGAAAATAAGATCCATCTATATGCTGTTTATAAGAGACCCACTTTAGACCTAAAGACACCTTCATTGAAAGTAAGGGGATGGAGAACCATCTATCATGCTAATGGTCAACAGAAGAAAGGTAGAGTAGCCATACTTCTATCAGACAATCTAGACTTTAAAATAAAGACTGTAACAAGAGATGAAGAAGGGCATTATATCATAATTAGGGGGTCTATCCACCAAGAAGACCTAATAATTGTAAATATTTATGCTCCAAATGTGGAGCACCCAAATATGTAAATCAATTTAACACAAACATAAAGAAACACATTGATAATAATACCATAATAGTAGGGGACTTTAACACCCCACTTACAGCAATGGCCAGATCATCTAAACAGAAAATCAAGGAAACAAAGGCTTTGAATGACACACTGGACCAGATGGACTTACGGATATATTCAGAACATTTCATCCTAAAGCAGTGGAATATACATTCTTTTCCAGTGCACATGGAATGTTCTTGAGAAGAGATCACATACTGGGACACAAATCATCCCTCAACAAGTACAAAAAGATCGAGATCATACCGTGCATATTTTCAGACCACAATGCTATGAAACTTGAAATCAACCACAAGAAAAAAATTGGAAAGATAACAAATACTTGGAGATGAAAGAACATCCTACTAAAGAATGAATGGGCTAACCAAGAAGTTAAAGAGGAAATTAAAAAGTACCCGGAAGCCAATGAAAATGATAACACCACAACCCAAAATCTCTGGGACGCAGCAAAGGTGGTCATAAGAGGGAAGTATATAGCAATCCAGGCCTTCCTAATGAAGGAAGAAAGGTCTCAGATACCTTAAAGAGCTGGAAAAGAACCAGCAAATAAAACCCAAAACCAGAAGAAGACAGGAAATAAAAAAGATTAGAGCAGAAATCAATGCCATTGAAACAACAACAACAACAAAAAAAAACAAACAGAACAGATCAATGAAACTAGAAGATGGTTCTTTGAAAGAATTAACAAAATTGATAAACCACTAGCCAGTTTGATCAAAAAGAAAATGGAAAGGACCCAAATAAATAAAATCAAGAATGAAAGAGGAGAGATCACAACCAACACAGCAGAAATAAAAACAATAATAAGAGAATATTATGAGCAACTATACGCCAATAAAATGGACAACCTGGAAGAAATGGACAAGTTCCCAGAAACATATACACTACCAAAACTGAAACGGGAAGAAATAGAAAATTTGGACAGACCCATAACCAGTAAGGAAATCGAGTTAGTAATCAAAAACCTCCCCAAAAACAAGAGTCCAGGGCCAGACAGCTTTCCAGGAGAATTCTACCAAACATTTAAGGAAGAGTTAACACCTATTCTCTTGAAGCTGTTCCAAAAAATAGAAATGGAAGGAAAATTTCCAAACTCTTTCTATGAAGCCAACATTATCTTGATTCCAAAACCAGACAAAGACCCCACTAAAAAGGAGAACTATAGACCAATTTCCCTGATGAACATGGATGCAAAAATCCTCAACAAGATATTAGCCAATTGGATCCAACAATACATTAAAAAAATTATTCACAACAACCAAAAGGGATATATACCTGGGATACAGGGCTGGTTCAATATCTGCAGAACAATCAATGTGATTCATCACATCAATAAAAGAAAGGACAAGAACCACATGAATCTTCTCAATAGAAGCAGAGAAAGCATTTGACAAAATACAGCATCCTTTCTTGATAAAAACCCTTAAGAAAGTAGGGACAGAAGGATCCTACCTTGAGATCATAAAAGCCATATACAAAAGACCCAATGCTAATATCATCCTCAATGGGGAAAAACTGGGAGCTTTCCCCTAAGGCCCAGAACAAGACAGAGATACCCACTCTCGCCACTGTTATTCAACATAGTATTGGAAATCTTAGCCTCAGAAGTCAGACAACACAAAGAAATAAAAGGCATCCAAATCGGCCAGGAGGAGGTCAACCTTTCACTCTTCACAGATGACATGATACTCTACACGGAAAACCCAAAATATTCCAGCAAAAAACTGCTAGGACTGATTCACGAATTCAGCAAAGTTGCGGGATATAAAATCAACGCACAGAAATCAGTTGCATTCCTATACACCAACAATGAAGCAACAGAAAAAAATCAAGGAATTGATCCCATTTACAACTGCACCAAAAACCATAAAATACCTGGGAATAAATCTAACCAAAAAGGTGAAAAATCTATACACTGAAAACTATAGAAAGCTTATGAAAGAAATTGAAGAAGCCACCAAAAAATGGAAAAATATTCCATGCTTCTGGATAGGAAGAAAAATATTGTTAAAATGTCAATACTGCCCAACGCAATCTACATATTCAATGCAATCCCTATCAAAATAACACCAGCATTCTTCACAGAGCTAGAACAAACAATCCTAAAATTTGTATGGAACCAGAAAAGACCCCGAATACCCAAAGCAATCTTGAAAAAGAAAACCAAAGCTGGAGGCATCACAATCCCAGATTTCAAGCTGTATTACAAAGCTGTAACCATCAGGACAGTATGGTTCTGGCACAAAAACAGACACTCAGATCAATGGAACAGAATAGAGAACCCAGAAATGGACCCACAAGAACGTATGGCCAACTAATCTTTGACAAAGCAGGAAAGAATATCGAATGGAATAAAGACAGTCTCTTCAGCAAATGGTGCTGGGAAAACTGGACAGCAACATGCAGAAAAATGAACCTGGACCACTTTCTTACCCCATACATAAAAACAAACTCAAAATGGATGAAAGACCTAAATGTATGACAGGAAGTCATCAAAATCCTCAAGGATAAATCAGGCAAAAGCCTCTTTGACCTCGGCTGCAGCAACTTCTTACTCAACACGCCTCCAGAGGCAAGGGAAATAAAAGCAAAAATGAACTATTGGGACCTCATCAAAACAAAAAGCTTCTACACAGCGAAGGAAACAATCAGCAAAACTAAAAGGCAACCAACACAATGGGAGAAGATACTTGCAAAAACACATCAGAAGAGAGTTAGGATCCAAAATCTATAAAGAACTTATCAAACTCAATACCCAAAAAACAAATAACCCAGTGAAGAAATGGGCAAAAGACATGAATAGACACTTCTCCAAAGAAGACATCCATATGGCCAACTGACACATGAAAAACTGCTCAACATCACTCATCATCAGGGAAATACAAATCAAAACCACAATAAGATACCACCTCACACCTGTCAGAATGACTACATCAACAACTCAGGCAACAACAGATGTTGGCAAGGATGCAGAGAAAGTGAACCTCTTTTGCCCTGCTGGTGGGAATGCTAACTGGTGCAGCCACTCTGGAAAAACAGTATGGAGGTCCCTCAAAAATTAAAAATAGAACTACCCTACAACCCAGCAATTGCACTACTAGGTATTTATCCAAGGGATATAGGGATGCTGTTTCGAAGGGGCACTTGCACCCTAATGTTTATAGCAGCACTATCAACAATAGCCAAAGTATGGAAAGAGCCCAAATGTCCATCGACTGACGAATGGATAAGGAAGATGTGGTACATATTTACATGGAGTATTACTCGGCAATCAAAAAGAATGAAATCTTGCCATTTGCAACTATGTGGATAGAACTAGAGGGTATTAGGCTAAGCGAAATTAGTCAGAGAAAG
This sequence comes from Herpailurus yagouaroundi, assembly GCF_014898765.1. Lineage (NCBI taxonomy): Eukaryota > Metazoa > Chordata > Mammalia > Carnivora > Felidae > Herpailurus > Herpailurus yagouaroundi. The sequence goes on from NW_024412452.1 coordinate 17,316,402, forward strand.
ACAAATATCATATGACTTCACTCCTATGAGGACTTTAAGATACAAAACAGCTGAACACAAGGAAAGGGGAGCAAAAATAATATAAAAACAGGGAAGGGGACAAAACATAAGAGACTCTTAAATATGGAGAACAAACAGAAGGTTACTGGAGGGGGTGTGGGAGGGGGGAGGGGCTAAATGGGTAAGGGGAATTAAGGAATGTACCCCTGAAATCAGTGCTGCACTATATGCTAACTTGGATGTAAATTTAAAACATAAATAAAATAAAGTAACATAACATAAATCAACTTCCCAGGTGATTCAAATATATGGCAAATAAGGAGAAACACTGTACTCAGAGTGTGGGCCCAGTACCAGCAGCAGCAGCACATCACCTGCAAATATGTTAGAAATGCAAATTCCCAGCCCTTAGCAAGTCTTCCAGGTGGTTCTGATTCTTGCTTCCATCTGAGGTCAATATTTACATTTCCTACAATGTTATGAGAATGTCCACCTGTGTGACCCTAGCCCTGCTTGGCTCTCAGCCTCTTCCTCCCTATCAAAGCCCTTGATCCTCCACCTGCAGAGCCAGCTCTGCCTCAGTGCCCCAGTCGAAGCCTAATCTCAGATGCAAGAAACTCAGAGTCCAGTGTGGTGGACATTCACCAGCACTCCTACTGTAGCTCTAACCTCGAACCTCAGCTCCTGGTCCATATCTTGTTCACTCCTTCTGAACTCTCTCGGTAATGTGAATTCTCTCTAGAATAAGGGCCTGGCCTTGCTTTTTCCAGCCCAAGGACGGGGATGCTATTGTTAACCCAGCCCAGCAACTAGAGGTTCTGGAGCAGACGATCTGCCTGGACTTCAGGTATGCTCTGCGGCTACCTTTATCCACCCAGCATGACTCCCATGCCATCTACTGTTGTTGGCGTAAGTTTTGAAGCCTGTTCTGCATGCTAAATGAATTTTCTTCAAATAACGAGATCACTCAGAGCATCTTCTTTGTTTCCATTCTAACCCACTTTGGAATATATAGCAGTGTAACAACACTTCTCACAAACAAGTATGTTCAAGGTCAAACATCCTCAGGTCAAATTGGTGGCAAGAGTTATCATCTTTTAAACCTACCTTTCCTTCACCCCTCCCAGATTTTTGTTTGAATAAATCATCAGGAAATTCAGATGTTATGATAAATTCAAAAATATGCAAGTTGAGAAAACTTATCTTTGATGAGCTGTTATCAAAGAATGGGAAAAAACATGCCCTGACTACTCCTGTTCCTACCATAAATTATGATGAGTTCTTAGGTCTGAGAGGAAAGAAAGAGAAGAGGAATGGGGTGCATAATGGAGATAGCAGATCAGTCTACACTGGGATGGGGTCAATATTTACAAAATGAACACCATTTTTCACAACAGTCAGTTAACACCAGGCCAAACATCTCCTGGTCTCTCAACAATCAAAACTGATTTAACACAGTCTAGTGGTTCTATTTGGCAGACAGGAATGAAAGAAATTTATTTCTTTGGGATGAATAATTACACAGCCCTATTCTTTACTTTCCATTCTCCTTGCCACTAGCTTGGTCCAAACCCATAACACTATCCACCTGAGGAATATTGCAGCAGACCCTAGATGGTGCCTTGGTCATATTCTCTCCCATTCAAACCCATCCTCCCCTATCCTAGCACAACCCTCCAAAAGTACAGGTGGCATTGAGTTATTCCTCTGCCAATAACCGCCTGATGCTCTCTATTCAAGGTAGTCAACAATATGACTCCAATCTACCCCACCCCATACTACTTGCCTCACTCAGAAATACCCAGCTATAACCATCCTGATGCCCTCCTCCACAGCATCCAGATCTGCACTGCAACCCGACGGTTCTCCCTGCCCCCTTCACCCCTTCCCCCTAAAAGCATTTTCCCCAATAAATTTCATGAGTGTCTAATTCCATCTTGGTGTCTGCTTCTCAGATAATCTAAAGTAATGCAAATAGTGAAAAACATAAACAAAAACTTTCCTTTTTTAAAAAAATGTTTATTTATTTTGAGAGAGAGAAAAAGAGTGAGCATGAGTGGGGGAGGGGCAGAGAGAGAGGGAGACAGAGGATCCAAAGTGAGCTCCATACTGTCAGCACAGAGCCCAATGCACAGAGCCCAATGTGGGACTCAAACTCACAAACCATGAGACGGTGACCCAAGCAAAAGTCGGAGTCTTAACCAACTGAGCCACCCAGGTGCCCCAAAACAAAAACTTTCTAAACAAATATGTAAATCTATCCTAGCCTATGAAGAGTTGGAAAACATCTCTCCAAATGAAATTCTCACACAAACATTCCAAGATTCTCAATTTTCTCAGAATCTAGCTAATTCTTTCCAGTGATCATATGAGTCCTTCAATTTATAGATGGGAATACTGAGCCTCAAAGGGTTAAGTAGATTGTCTAAAGGCCATAGAGCTATTACGTGATGAAATCAGAGCTCTGACTCAAAGTCCCAGTGCTCTTCCAACTACATGTTAGCAAAATTGAAAGAAATCATGGTGTAAATGGTATATCAGCATCTAATGCAAGGTGTTATAAACCATGTTATCATTGTCACATTTCTCCCTGAGGATCTTTGCAATAAAGCAAAAGGTGGAGCAGATCTGTCACACTGAATGTGGAAGACAGAATAATGGTGCCCAAAGATGCCTATGTGTCAATCCCAAAACCTGTGATTATGTAACCTTACAAGGCAAAAGGGACCTTGCAGGTGTGATTAAATTAAGGATCTGGACTATCCTGGTAGGTCTAATGCAGTCACAAGGATCTTAATAAGAGAGAAATAGGAGGATCAGAGTCAGAGAAGATGTGATGACAGAGCAGAGGTCAGAGAGTCAGGAGATTTTAAGATATTACTCTGCCAGCTTTGGACATCGAAGAGGGCTACAAGCCAATGAGTACAGGTGGCCTCTAAAAGCTTGAAAAGGCTAGGAAACAGATCCTCCCCCCAAGAGCCTCCAAAAGGAACACAGCACTGCTGACACCTTGATTTTAGGACTTCTGACCTCCAGAATTGTAAAAGACTAGATTTAGATTTGTGTTGTTTCAACCACTAAGTTCGTGGCCATTTGTCACAGCAACAATAGGAACCTAATATACAGAAGGATCTAGACACCTAACACTCTAACATTCACCCAACACACACACACACACACACACACACACACACACGGGCACACGCATTCGCACCATTGTAGATTATACACATCATCACCTCCCCAAGTCCCAGGTATTACTCTAGCCTCTACCTAGATTTGGAGCCTCATGGTTCTTGCAGGTATCCACACCAACCTTTCCCCAACGGCTGCCCAAGATAGCCCCCAAAGATCCCTTTCTGGTTCTCAGGCCTGTGGCTCTGAGTCCCTCATCAAAAAAGCTGTGCTTTTTATTAAGCAATTAAGAGAAAGAGCCCTGATTTTCCTGAGCCAAGCCTGAGAGTTCCACAGACGGGTCTCTTATGCAAGATATAAGTACATTATATCAAGATTTGAAAATAGCACAACCCCCTTAAAAACAAATATACAAATAATGTGAACTTCCTCCAAGGAAGCTTGCAAGCAAGGTTTATATAAAAGTAGACCACCCACAGTAGTCTTCTGAGCTGACTATTTGGAGACCACACTTCCCCCAAAGAGAAAAAAGCATTCCTGGCCTCTTTTGGAACCACACTGCCTGCCTTTGGGAAATTTCAGGACCTCAAGTACACGAGGACTTATATCTGGTGGCATCTCTGGACTAAATGAGGAAGGCAGAGACATCCATACAGGATATTCTGAATGCAGTAACCACCTCTGAAACCTGTAGACATAATAGACGCTAAAAGACAGCTGACAGAATCCCAAGGATATATTTCACTGGGCTCAGTTTGACGGCCTCAGTGACAATGTAGTAACTAATTTACAGGATCACTGGAGTTAATAGCCATAGTTCTGCGAAACCATTAGCCTCAGCAAAATGTCCACTGCCCTCTTTCCACTGCCTGGTTCCCATTGATCTCCATGTGGTTTGTGCTGATAAGTGTTAGGAAAAGGAGAAAATAACTTCATGATAGCTCTGGTAGTTTCTAGCGCTCGGGATCTGACCACATAATTCTCCCCTGAGCAGGGGTCATGGAATCAAATGCTTTATGTAGTTGAACAAATGAATTTATAAACTGCCCGAGGGTAGGATGCTTGAATTAGTGCCTTGTTGGAAAATTAACATCTGAACTCCCTATTACATCCTTAGGTGATAATCAACTTTAAATTAGGGATATAGAAAATTGAGAGAGAATTGTGCAAGCAGAGTTGTGCAAACCATGCTAACCAATGGATTTTAAGGATTCTTTCACACAGCCAAAGGAAAATAAAAATGTTTGTGAAAGCCCTGGAAGAGAAATGATTTGTTGAGCAAAGATACCAAGTATCTAGAAAAAGTACATTGCCCCAAACTTAGAGCTTCGTGGAGATCTAATACCCTCTTTAAAAAAAAAAAAAAAAAAGAAAACTCTGGACCTTGCAGACACAATATCAAAGATCAGAACCATGAAGGATAAAATTGCTAGGCCTGGCCATATACAAGAGTTCTAAATTTTGTAGGTCAAAAATATTAAATAAAATTTAAATACATACCATAAGTAGGAGAAATACTTAAAATATACTTGACAGGCAATAGGTTGATATCCTTAACATACAATCACCTCTTCACTGAATTAAAAGACATACCACCAGAAGAGTAAGCAAAAGAAACAAAACCAGAAAAATGAATGGTAAATATATGAATATATAAGTAATATTCAACTTTATTAATCAGGAAGGGCCAATTAAAATGATATGTTTTTCCCATCAGATAAGATTTTTTAAATGGGCAGAGGCTTTCTCACATACAACTGGTAAAAATATAAATTTGACATGATGTTTCTGCAAAGAAATTCTGGAAATATGTTTAAAAACCTCAAAACATGCATTCCTTTTGACTCAATAATCACTTCTAACACTAATAATCTCACTTCCATGAATATATTCTAAGGAAATCATCAGGGATGTGGGCAAAGATATAGACAGCATCTGTAATAGTGAAAAATTAGTAAGTACCTAAATATTTAAAAATAGGGAATATTTCATAAATTATGATAAATAATAAAACACCATGGAGCTACTTAGAGAAATGTGGTAATGCTATATTTATTGACATAGAATAATAGTCATGACATGTTGTTAGATGAAAAAAGGAGGTACAAACAGGATATACAGTGAGAGTCCATTTTAGTGAGAAAAATGATAGACGATAATAGACAGATAGAGACAGATGGATGCATGGATGGGTTGATGAGTGGATGGATGGATGAGTGGATGGATGGATGGGTGGATGGATGTAAAAATAGGAAATAGTGGGAGATGCCACCTTTCTGCTAGGAGGAAATGCCTCTTCTCCATGCAGGTTTCCTTGAGGAAGGGTTACCAATATGCTATCCCAGTCTTTCTCCATCCCCTTTAACTCATTCCATCTCAGAGGATGAGGTGTGGCTTATCTGGTTGGTAAGTCTGGGAAGAATAAGCAAGGTCTGCTTGGCTTGTTCCTCTCCTCTTACCCCTGGAAGTGATCTGGCTGCAGTGAGCACCCAGTCTCCATGCCCGCCAGGCCAGGAGTCTTACCTAGCCAGTCCACCTGTGCCTGCTTGGCTACATCTGTTCAATCCTCAGGTTTAGTCTGCAGCACCGTGTGGCTCTCTTAATTAAGCTTTCCTTTATTAGCAATAAATAAGATGTTCTGGCCTTCGTTTGTACCCTTGACCATATTTCTGATTGCTCTCAACCCAGGTGGGGAAGAAAGGTGGTACTTACTGGATCTCCCCAGAGATTCCAGCATGTATCAATCAGAACTCTGCACGTAAAGTAAACCTTTATCTGGCAAACTGAGGCAAAGAGGCATTTATTAAGAGAATAGGTAGCAGGAATGAGAGGATTGTTTCTATATTAGACAGAAGACTGAAGAACCAGTCTTAGGGAGTTCAGAAAGTAGGACATTAGACAAGAGAGGCCTGGGGAGAGTTCAGGCCAGCATACCACCTCTTCAGTGCTCCTCCCGCTGTCCCTTCCATTCTTGCACACTGTGCTCAAAGCTGAAAGTTTGAGAAAAGAATAGTCAAAGGATGCCTACCCAGTGTCCATTCCCCACTTTCCCCTTCCTAACTGAGCCCAAGGATCCATTGCTCCCCTCTGCTCAGTATTTAAAGAAATGGATCCCACCACCCCCCATTGACCCACCCCATTTCCCTGATCACAGTCCATGAGTAAGCAGGCCACTTGAGCTGGGCCAGCCAGGTAAAGACTTGGAATGCTGCAGGGAACCTCTCTCTGTGTTTGCTCTCCTGATATGGACCAGGAAGCATATGGCCCCAGAGGCTGTTGGCTGTCTTAAATTGCAGCTGACACCACAGAAGCCTAAACAGAGGGACCAACAGAGAGTCACTCAGCCAAACCAACCTGAAGCCAGATGGATGCTGGGCAAGCCCAAATGATCAACGTGTCCCAATTATAAAGAACAAAGAGTGGAACTAGATTCAGACAGACTGGACTTGGGTTTTGGATTTGCCACTTCGTCACTGGTTCATCTGATAAACAGCCTTTCTGAACCTCAGTTTTAGAATCTCTAAAATTTGGATAATAATAGTACTTCCTCCTAGGGTCACCAGAGGATGCAGTGGGATAATCTGTGTAAGGCACTGTGTCTGGCCCATAATAACTGCTGGATACACTGTTACCTTTGTACACCCAAACGGAACAGTAGATGTCCCCGACACCTCTTGTACACCACTTCATATTCTCCCGGCCTCACCTGTCTCCTAGTCCACTCAGACCAGTTCCTACAGCGCCAAAATCAGGCCCACACTCGTCTTTCTTCTGTTTTCTCAATGATGTGCCCACTCAGTGTTCAGGTATGCATGGCCGAGAAATACAGGTGAGGCAATCCCCCAGACAGCAAATGTTCAATGGCAGGGGATGAGAGCCAGTGGGTAGATGCTTCCCCTTTCCTCCTCCCAGACAAATGTCTGGATGCGTATTTCACAGGCAGGGGTTCTCAGGCAGTCAGAGGGGATCAAGCACCCGGAGGCACATAGCAGTGGTCAGATGGACTCCTGCTCTCCCTTCCCTGCTTCGGCCCTCAGTGCCTGGGTGCCTCATTCCTGCTTCCCCTCAAGCTCATCTTTTTGGCAAACCCATGTTGACCTCAGGACATCTCTAAGTGACACATTTCTATGCTCAGTGTTTCTTCTCCTCCCTTCTCCTTTTCTCTATTTCCTAATTGTTCGTGCAAGGAACACTTCCTACTCTCACGATTTAAACAAAAATTGTAATGTTTATTTATTTTTGAAAGAGAGAGAAAGGCAGACTGTGTGGGTAAGGGAGGGGCAGAGAGACAGAATCAGAGGCAGGCTCCAGGCTCTGAGCTGTCAGCACAGAGCCCGATGAAGGGCTCAAACCCACCAACCATGAGATCATGACCTGAGCCAAAGTCAGACACTTAACCGACTGAGCCACCCAGACACCCCCTACTCTCACAATTTTTTAAGTCCTTTTTTCTCCCAAGCTTATGGTCACATCTTCAAGGCTAAGTTTCCTTAGTTATGAAAGCCATATGAAATTAGTTAGGGGAAGGTTTTGGAAACACGACATTAAACATTGCTAGCGAAAAATATACCCAACACAGAGGCATCCTAGGGAGTGGGGCACATAAGGCAGGAGAGAGGGACAGAAGTTATTCTTCCTCCATGCTCTACAGCCAGCTCTGAGACACTTTCTTAGAAAGGGGAGAGTCCTGTGGAGAGAGAAGGGAGCCTGGGAACAAGGATGGAGAGAGGGTATCTGCCTTCCTTTGTTCTGCAGCCTGGCTCCCTGAGGTGGGACTGAGGAGCAGGGCCCCCTTCTGTTTCAGGCCTTCTGTTCATCGGAGGTGCTAACTGGCTGGCAGGCCCAGGTAAAAAGACAGACTCCGAGGGAAGCAGAAGCAGACGGGGAAAGGTGACAAACGAGGTGTGAAGGCCCCTCACAGAGCTGGAGAGAGCCATTTGCCTGTGGCTGGATGGGCAATTGGAAACAAGCACTGAGCGACACAGGTCTGTGTTAAGGAGCAGGAACGTGGCTCTGGTGGCTCGTAAAAGCAGGAGGCCCTGGGGAAGAATGCAGAAAGGCCCACTTTCACTGTCCACTTCACTAAGTAGAGTGTCGGCCCCTGCTGTTTCAGTGTCTGCCTGCCACCTGAGGACCAAATCACTGGATCCCAGGATGTGACCCAGGCTCAGGGCACCTCCCCTTCCTCCCATGTTGGCCTGGCTGGATGGTGGAGAGAAGCACGCCCCAGTACCCAGGGCTGCCAGGCAGCTTGCTGGGCTGGCGGTTCAGAGAGAGGCAGGTGGGGGGGGGGGACTCAACGGGGTGCCCCAGGATTTGATAACAAGGTTAGTTTCTGAAGCAAGCAGGTAAAATCCTCATAGAGCAGCACAAAAGGATGAGAGAAGCCCCCAGAGCCCCACCTCCTAAATCCAGCTAAGTCTCTCAAAGTATAACCAACATGGGTACTCTTTTCTAATTCCCACCAATTACCTTTTTTATTGTGTTAAAAAAACGCATGATATAAAATCTTCCATCTTAACCATTTTAATTATACAGTACATGTGTGTTAACCGGATGCACATCTTTGCACAACAGATCTCTCTGGAAACTTTTCATCTTGCAAACCTAAAACTCCACACCCTTTGAATGACATCTCCCTTTTCCCCCCTCTCCCAGCCCCTGGGAGCCAACATGCTACTTTCTGTTTCTAACGGTTTGACTATTCTAGAGATCTCATTTAAGTGGAAATCATACAGTATTCGCCTTCTTGTGACTTCCTTATTCCTCTTAACATACGGTCTTCAAGGTCCATTTATGTTGTAGCAGAGGACAGGATTTCCTTCTTTTTGAGTCTGAATAATATTCCACTGTACGTGCAACGAGTGATTTTGCTGCACCACTTTCCTGGTGAATGGTGAGAAGGAACGGACTTGCGAAAATCCACCTGTGCTGATCCAGCCGCTGGAGGGAGAAAGAGACAGTGCCTTTGGCTAGCTCAGATATTTGACTCATCTATTTGTTCGTGGATATATTCATGTATCAAGTATATATCAAGAACTACCACTTCCCCAGGTCCTTGATGTGTGAGAGAAAACAGACTGAGTCTCCACCTTCGTGAAGCTTCCAGCCCAGTGTGGGGGCAAACACAGACCAATGAGCCCCCAAATGCCCCAGCCCAATGCCATAGTGAGAGGAGTACTGGGTGTGGAGGGAGCCCAAAAGGAAGGCAACTCCCTGGGCTCAGTGGGGGGCGGGGGGGGGGGTCACGATTCACCAGGCAATGAGACGGGGGTGAGCACTGAAGTGGAAACACCTGCAGGTAGAAATGTTCAAAGGACCAAGAGAACACACCAGGTGTGACGTAATAGGGACGGTACCACTACAAACTACCCTTGCTCAAAAAAGACTTGAATCTAATCAGATCTCTAGGTCAGGGCTATTCAACCTTAGCACTGTACATGTCTGGAGCCAGATGATTCTCTGTTGCAAAGAGGAAGGGCCTGCCCTGTGTACTGTAGGATGTTCAGCAGCCTCCTTGACCTCTACCCACTGGATGCCAGTAGCACCCACCCAGTCATGACAACCAAAAAATGTCTCCACATATTGCCAAATGCCCTTTCAGGAGCAAAACTGCTCCCAGTTAAGAAGGACTAGTGTACCTGAAAAATGTAGAAATAGTGAAGACCTCAGGAGTGGTTTGATCAGGGCTCTGGCTTTGTTTCTCTGAGTTTCCTTCATGAATTGCCCTCTCTCTTCTGTCAGCATCATCTGATATCTGGCTTTCTTCAAGGTATCAAAGTGGCTACAGCAGCTCTGAACCTCACAACTACATATGTTGACCAGAAAAATTGTTTCTTCCCCCCAATCACTGAACAAAGGACTGATTTTGCTCTTACTAAGTTAACTTAAATCCTTTCCTATCCCAATCTCCTTTCCTGTCCCAATCACTGTGGTCAGAGGAAGCTCTGTACTGACTGCTTGAGTTACTATTTTGTGTCTATCCTTCAATCAATTCATTCATTTATTTTAAAAATACTGAATGCCTACTATTAGAGCCACCTATGAATCCTTACAGTAAATTCTCTCTTCTATTTAAGCTGGTTTGAGGAGCGTTCTGTTATTTGCAACCAATAAAAAGGCATTAAAGAAGATACAGACCACATATGGAGCATTTTAAGAAAGGGGGCTGACAATCAGAATAACCCTCGAATCAGTCCTAATGCAACCAGTATACTGACTAAGCAAGGTGTCTGGATTATAGTGATAAAAGCAGTATCATTTGTTTTCTCCCACAATCACTTTAAATTTTATTTAGAAAAGTATCACCTCCCAGGGACACCTGGCTGGCTCAGTTGGTAGACCATGCAACTCTTGATCTCAAGGTCATGAGTTCAAGCCCCACACTGGGCGTGGAGTCTACCTACTTAAAAACAAAAAGAAGAAGAAAGAAAAAAGTTTAAAAAGAGAAAGAAAAATACCACCCCCTTCCTCAGATAAAAATGCCACCACTTTTTTTCCCACTCGTAAATCAGAGACAATCCTAAGTCACCATAAATCCCAAATTGAAAGGAAGTCTCAACTTGAAAGGAAGGATGCCCAGTAAGCATTTGGGATATACTTACACGAAGTAATATTTAGAATATACTTATACTAAAAAAACAAGTATTCGTTGTTTCTCCAAAATTCAAACTTAACTGGCAATCTTGTCTTTTGTCTGACAGCCCAACCACAGAGTTGTTTGAGTATCCTTACAACATGGCAGCTGGCTTCCCCAGAGCAAGCCATCCAAGAGAAAGAACAAGGAGGAAGTCGCAACACGTTCTACGACCTAGTCTTGGAGATTTCACCCTTTTACTTCCACCAAATTCTACATTCATTAAAAACATATCTCAATGTCCAGCCCACACCCAAGCAGAAGCTAAATAAGCATCATATCTTAAAAGGAGAAGTATTATAAGAACTTGTGAACATGCTAAGCCACAACAATCTCACATCTTCTTTCTTTTCCAGGCAGCCTCCCATCTGGTCCTTGCAACACACTCACACATCTTGTGACCTACAATCTTGAGGTCTGGGGACCAATCCCCACACAACAGTGCTCTCCTGACTCTGCCAAAAGCAGTCAGACAGCATTGTCTGGCCCCTTGGTTTCCAGGGGGCACCAATCCTCTGTGTCGCCCCATGGAAATCACCTTTCAAAGTTCTCCTAGTGGTCTCCAGCCTGGGGTTTGAGGAAAGCACCCTCAACTTCTCCTCAAAAAAAGGAATTTGGGGACCTTGACACAGCAACAGCTCTCTCCAAAGAAATCCCTTCAGCAAGCCTTGTTCTTTTCTTTCTCTCCTCACTCACTACTTTTTAAGGACATTGAAAGGTCAAGAAGAGTGTTCCCAGAGATTTCCTTTGAAGACAATGCAGAACTGTCTCCCACTCGCTTTGCCAGGAAAAGTCCTGATCTAACATCTTTCATATTGGTACGTAAGAGTACTTAATTCAGGATAAAGAAAGCACCCCAAATCAGAAAAAGTGATGGTGTATTCACAAATCCTATGAATAAGACTGGCCTTTGGATTTGAGAAAATCTTAAATTAGACACTCAGTGTGCATCATATGGGGGAAACATTTCCAGATACATTAAGCCAGTAAAAAAAAAATTAAAAACTGGAGAACTTGTAAGTGGATATTTAACTAATATTGAATAATAGAAAAACATCTAAAATTAAAGGCAGGAGTGGGGGGGGAAGTACAGAGCAGAAGATCATTAGCTTAACAGTTCTTTTTAACTAAAACACTTAATAGACATTGAGGACTGGCTGCTAAATTGAAAATCCTCTCCTAGGATCAGAAGAAAACAATCTATGTGTTATATGACAGACCAAGAAATGGCTTCCTGTAATATTCCATGAGTCACCTTGAACAGAATCTAGCAGAGCATATTTTAAGCTCTGCAGAAATTGAAAATCATATGAAAATCATATTTATAATTAACACAGCCAGAGAACAGGCTATATCTTTGCTCATTCATTTCACAAAAGCTATTATGAACCCAGATTTTGCCCAGTACTGTTCCAGGCTCATGGGCCTGGATGGTGAAACAGACCGTGGTCACTCCCATATTTATTTTACCTTCTTTGGAGGCAAAGTGACAATAAGTAAGTGCAGAAATTAACGTATTTTTTCACATTGTGAGAAACTGCATTGTATTTTTATGACTGAGAATGGTTTTCACTGAACTATGTTTTCACCATTTAGCAGGGGAACCAGTTGAAAGCTGTGGTTTTCAACATTGGATGCACTCTGGACCACTGTGGGAAGTCTCAAAACACTGATGCCTGGGCTCACGCCCAGAGATTCCAAAATAATTTGTCTAGGGTATTGCCTGAATACAGGATTTAAAAAAAAAAAAAAAAAAAAAATCTCTTCAGGTGATTCTAATGCGAAGCCAGACTGAGAACCACTGAAAAAGGTATTTAAAGAAATGGCCACTAGATGTCGCTGTCTCCAAAGTTTTGAAGAGGAACAGGCCTCCAGGACTGTTTAATCAATGACTAAATTCCTACATAGATACGTTTTCTTTTGCCAGAAATTGGACACCAGGAAAATTTCAACAATAAATATTCTTCAGTTTCTCTTTGAAATGAAGCAAGTCACACAAAATCCAAGTGTATTAGTCTTGTACAGCTGCCATAACAAAATACCACAGACAGTAGCTGGAACAACAGAAATTTATTTTCTCACAGTTCTGAAAGCTGGAAGTCCAAGATCAAGTCATCAGCAGGGCTGGTTTCTTTTAAGGTCTCTCTCCTTGTCTGGTATATAGCCACCTTCTCCCTGAGTCCTCCCATGGTCATCCCTCTATGTTTGTGTCTTAATCTCTTCTTATAAGGATACCAGTCATATTGGATGAGAGCCCACCCTAAAGACCATGTTTTAATTTAATCACCTCTTTAAAGGATATATCTCCAGATACGTCATATTCTGAGGTACCAGGCTTCAGCATATTTTGAAGGAATACAATTCCACCAATTACACCAAGAAATCAAAACCAAAACCAATCCAGTTGATTAATTGCCAAAGAAGACCAGTTTCCTAACCATCAAGAGCTCTACAGATCTCTCACATGACGACCATGGAGAGATAGTTGACCTTTTTCTTTTTAAAGTCTCCTTTCCACACCTGTTACTTAGTTTTAATCCAAAGTTTTCTAAATACTCCCCACACATTTAAATTTAAAGTATTCATCAGGTTATTTAACCCTATTTCCTGAACGAAGGCACTTAAGCTTAAAAAAAAGAAAAAAAAAAAAAGCTGGAAGGAGACAAGATGGTGGAACAGCATGGAAGGTTTTTTTTGCCTCTCACGTCCATGAAATACTGCCAGATCAACACTAAACCATCCTGCACACCTAGAAAACTGATTTCAGGATTAACACAACAATCTGCACATCCTAAACCACAGAACTCAGCAGGTGCGTAGCACTGAGATGTGAACTGGGGGAGAGAGAAACCACGGAAGGCAGGGAGCTGTTTTTGCTTGTGAAGAGAGGACAGAGACGGGGGGAGAACACAGGAAAAGCACCCCCCCCCCAAAAGCAGATGGAGAGAAACTGCAAAAGTGGAAACAGCCGCAGGGACTGAACTAAAAAGGGAGAAAGGAGAAAGGAGAGGGTTTAAATTCCATTAAGACTCTATAAACAAGGGGAGCACAGAGTCTGAAACTCCACAGCTCCAAACCTAGCGGTGCTCTGGTGGGAAGGGCAAATCCTCAGGAGTAGAGTGAGGTCTGGGGGTCCTCGGGCCACACAGGGACAGGCGGTTCCCCTGCTGGGAGGACATCTGGTAGAGGCTGTGTGGGCCCCGCCGCCAGGCAAAGGCCCCAGTGGACCCGGGAGAACAACCACATTCGCTGGTGCTGGAACAAAGTCATTAAGGGTGAAGCCTGGTGCCAGATGTGTGTTGTGATTTTCTGTAATCCCTGAAATGCGGCTGCTACACGATCCCATGAACTTTTTCTGGGGCGGGCTGGCACCCAGCCACAGTCTCTAGGCATCAGCAGCAGCACGGTCCCACAGACATTCCTGGGCGTGTCCAGCACCTGGCCATTGCTCGATGAGACCCTCCCCCAGAAGGTGTGAGCGGGTCAAAGCCACAGTCCCTCAGAAGTGAGGGGTCGAGAAACACAGCCATGTCTGAGATAAAACTCAGGAGGGAAGTGCCGCCTGGCAACCTGACGGCTTGGTCACGGACAGTGTAAAAGCGGGAAGTGGACGGAAGCCGGAGACAGAGAACGGTGTGTGATTGCTGATCTGGGAGAACAGAGTTCAGATACTGGAGACTGGGTAGCTGGGTGAAGCCATTTTCACCCCTCCTGCACATGCAGATACACACCTACAAGCGCCACAATGATCCACGCCAGTAAGATAAGCAGCGCCATCTAGTGGAGAATGGAGCCTTTGCACTAAGCCCCGCCCAACTGGGCCAACCTCCCTCTTCAGGAACACAAGTCTCTCTGCCTGCTTAGTTTATGGACTATAAATTGCTCCATAGTTTGACTTCTACAGGAAAATGATGTAATTTCAATCGTATTTCAGTCCGTTCACTGGTCCATCTATTTAATTTTCTCTTTTGTTTCTCTTTTTTGTTTCTTTTCTTTTTCTTGAATACAGAAAGAGAAAAAATTTATTTTTATTTTGTTTTTATTAAAAATATTATCTTTTAATTTTTCTACTATATTCTTTATTTCTTTGTAAATTTTTCAAATTCTATTTTACTTCCATCATTTCATTTTATTCTATTTCATTGTATTCATTTTCTCAAATTTTCAAACGTGTTCCTTTTTTTCTTTTCTTCTCTTTTTTTTATTTTTTCTCCCCCACCTCCTCTTTTTTTCTCTAATCTATCAAGCTCCTTTCAACAACCAGACCAAAACACGCCTAGGATTTAGCATCATTTATTTGATATTTTTGTGGGTGTGTGTTGTTTTAACTTTTTAATTTTAATGCTTTTTTACCTCATTAATTCCTTTTCTCCCTTCAAAATGATGAAATGAAGGAATTCACCTCAAAAGAAAGAGCAGGAAGAAATGACAGCCAGGGACTTGATCAACACAGATACAAGCAAGATGTCTGAACCAAAATTTAGACTCACAATAATAAGAATACTAGCTGGAGTAAAAAATAGATTATAATCCCATTCTGTGAAGATAAAAGAAGTAAAATCTAATCAGGATGAAATAAAAAATGCTATAACTGAGCTGCAATCTCCAAGGATGACATGGTGGCAAGGATGGATGAAGCAGAGCAGAGAATCACTGATATAGAGGACACACTTAGGGAGAATAATGAGGCAGAAAAAAAGAGGGAGACTAAGGCAAAAGAGCACAATTTAAGAAGTAATCAGTGACTCATTAAAAAGGAACATCAGAATCAAAGAGGTCCCAGAAGATGAAGAGAGAGAAAAAAAGGGTAGAAGGGTTATGTGAGCAAATCATCATAGCAGAAAACTTTCCTAACCTGGGGAAAGACACAGACATCAACATCCAGGAAGCACAGAGGACTCCCATTGGATTCAACAAAAACCGACCATCAACAAGGCATATCATAGTCACATTCACAAAATACTCAGGCAAGGAAAGAATCATGAAAGCAGCAAGAGAAAAACAGTCCTTAACCTACAAGGTTAGACACATCAGGTTTGCAACAGACCTATCCACAGAAACTTGGCAGGCCAGAAAGGAGTGGGAGGATATATTCAATGTGCTGAATTGGAAAAACACGCAGCCAAGAATTCTTTATCCAGCAACGCTGTCATTCAAAATAGGAAGATTAGGGGCGCCTGGGTGGCACAGTCGGTTAAGTGTCCGACTTCAGCCAGGTCACGATCCCGCGGTCCATGAGTTCGAGCCCCGCGTCAGGATCTGGGCTGATGGCTCGGAGCCTGGAGCCTGTTTCCGATTCTGTGTCTCCCTCTCTCTCTGCCCCTCCCCCGTTCATGCTCTGTCTCTCTCTGTCCCAAAAATAAATTTAAAAAAAACGTTGAAAAAATTAAAAAAAAAAAATAGGAAGATTAAAAGTTTCCCAAACAAAAATTAAAGGAATCCATGACCACTAAATCAGCCCTGCAAGAAATTTTAAGGGGGACTCTCTGAGGGGAGAAAAAATGAGGGAAAAAATAAATAAATAAAGACCAAAAGCAACAAAGACTAGAAAGGACCCCCAGAGAACACCACCAGACACTCCAACTCTACAAGAAATATAATGGCAATAAATTCATATCTTTCAGTACTCACTCTAAACATCAATGGACTAAATGCTCCAATCAAAAGACATAGGGTAACAGAATGGATAAGAAAACAAGATCCATCTCTATGCTGTTTACAAGAGACCCACTTTAGACCTAAAGACACCTTCAGATTGAAAGTAAGGGGATGGAGAACCATCTCATGCTAATGGTCAACAAAAGAAAGTTGGAGCAGCCATACTTCTATCAATCTAGACTTCGAAATAAAGACTGTAACAAGAGATGAAGGGCATTATATCATTATTAAGGGGTCTATCCACAAAAAAGACCTAACAATTGTAAATACTTATGGTCCAAATGTGGAGCACCCAAATACATAAATCAATTAATCACAAACATAAAGAAGCTCATTGATAATAAAACCATAATAGTAGGGACTTCAATACCCAACTTACAACAATGGACAGATCATCTAAACAGAAAATCAACAAGGAAACAATGGCTTTGAATGACACACTGGACCAGATGGACTTAACAGATATATTCAGAACATTTCATCCTAAAACAGCAGAATATATATTCTTCTCTAGTGCACATGGAACGTTCTCCAGAATAGATCACATACTGGGACACAAATCAGCCCTCAACAAGTACAAAAAGATCGAGATCATACCGTGCATATTTTCAGACCACAATGCTGTGAAACTCGAAATGAACCACAAGAAAAAATCTGGAAAGATTAAAAAAAAAAAAAAAAAGCAACAGTCTGAGAGAAAGGGAACAGAGTGATATATTTTATATATTGATTGTTGTGGTAGTAAACTATGTTCTCAATATTATTTTTACAATACAAGAGAGGCATATGCATTGGAGAAAAATTAGAAAATACGATACAAAAAATGTTAAGTCATCCAAAACTCCACTACCAAAGTAACACTGAGAATATGTTCATTAAGATCTTTCCGGGGCGCCTGGGTGGCTCAGTCGGTTGGGCGTCCGACTTCAGCTCAGGTCACGATCTCACGGTCCATGAGTTCGAGCCCCGCGTCGGGCTCTGGGCTGATGGCTCGGAGCCCAGAGCCTGCTTCCGATTCTGTGTCTCCCTCTCTCTCTGCCCCTCCCCCGTTCATGCTCTGTCTCTCTCTGTCTCAAAAATAAACGTTAAAAAAAATTTTTTTTTTAAAAAAAGATCTTTCCTCACTGTGTATATGTGTGTGTGCCCTCAGAAAGGGATACATATGTTCTTGGGACCGGCTTTTCTTGACATAACAAAATACCCTGAGCACTTTCTCATGCCAGTATTAATGCAGAGAAGACTTGAGAGAAGGGGATCCATAATAATTTTATATGTTTATGTATTTATTTAGATAAAAGTTATACAAGTACATAATTTAAATTGCAAACAATGGTGGAAGATATAAACAAAAAGAAAAACTCCCTTTCTCCCCTCTAGCTCCATCCTCACCACCCCCCGCAAACTCTTCATTCTAAGATAAAACATTAAATTAGGACTGTCCTGGAACTCCATGCAGTTTAAACTCCATGTCCTGTAAAGATGCCACTGTGTTAGAGCTGTATGCTGAAGAATTGTGATTTAGGGTTGCCAAAGTCCTCATCTACCACAGAAAGTTAAAAAAAGAAGAAAAAGAATGCCTACAGCTGCCTGTCAGGGTGTCTGAATCCCACCACCAAAGTCACCCCTTTGGAGCCTTCTGGATACTCTTTCCCTTTAAGGTTGTTATGATGGCTGCCTCAGAGGTATGATTCTTATGACAGTTAACACACTCCCACACACTTTTCCTCTGGTGAAATCATTCCTGTCCATTGAACACGATGCAAGAGAAGGTTCTAGAACGGTGCCCCCCAATAAAATAGCCACTAGAAGTATACAGCTGTTTAAAGTAGTTAAAAAGTTTAGCAGAACCATGGAGGCTGGCACCCCCTTTCTGTATGCCCTTGCTATTACTGAGGAACAACTGATCCCACGCACAGAGGATGGACCTCAGCTGTCCAGGGATGTGGCTGGAAAGATGCTGGGGAAGCCATGGATCTTTTCACAATGCCTACCGCCAACTCAGTCCCCAGGACTCTCTTTAAAACCAATCTGCCACATCTCAATTTGCATTTTCGTGGAAGAGGAACCATTTAGGACTGCATCAGAATGGTGTGTGCACAACCAAGCCAGACTAGCAAGAAGGGACCTCCTGCTAGTAGGAGCTCCCAACTACAAATCCCAACCCAACTCCTCCTCCATATCCTGCCCTCACACAGCTTTAAAGAACCTGAACCAAGACCCCATGACCCTCTTCCTCTCAGCCCCAAACCCTAGCTGGAGTCACATGCCCAGACCAGAAATGAACTTGCCCACCTACTGATGGAATGGAAGAAAGTCTTCCACAGGTGCCAAAATCCCTCTGCAAAGGAGGACCAGGAGCAATCCCAGCTTTATCAAGAAAGTCACACTGAGCCCTTGTGTGAGTGATTTACTCAGAAAAGAGGATGTCACACACCAAAAACAAATGAAAATAGCTTCAGAATATGGAGCAAAAGAGAGATTTTCCCAAGATTTCCTGGCAGGAATGTGTCTAAATTACTACCCCCCAAAAAATCTCATGACAGCCATCCCCATACTGGTTCAGAAGCACCAACAACACAGCAAGCTCTCCTGAACTTCAAGCTGCTGCATGCTATACGGGGCACTTGGAGAAACCAAGTACCTTTCACAAAAGCTAAAACAAACCAAACACCTCCCCCTAGCAGCTTCTCACATGCACATGCAGACACTCAACTCAGTGTTTTCACAGCAAATGCCATACGTGCTGGGAAAAGTTTCTTCTGAGTTTCAGCGCAAGCCAGCGGCATGTGGCCCCTGTGAGTTCAGCAACACAGTTAATGTCTCAGAGGAAGCGTGCCTCGGAGATGCCGAGCCTTAGGGCAGGATGCCTTCAGCAGCCATGTGGCGGCCGCCTCTTCCATCAAGGAGAGAACGGAAGCCAAAGAGGAAAAGAAACACCTGGTGGTCAGAGCTAGTTACTGGCAGAGCCAGAAGCAGAACCCAGGAGACAACTTCTGACTAAGCAATTCCCGCTACCCCGCACTGCGCCCATCACCTGGAGAGGAGATGGAGAAATGTTGGAGGACATTTTATATTCCTACTTGATTGAGCCCAGATTTCTTTCAAGAGAAGCAATTTTTTTTTCTGAAACTGGCGCTGTCCAAAGCACCCCACATATGCTTACTGGAAACATTAAGCACCCAGCCATGGACAAGTGAGGGGCCAAGTAGCCAAATGGGGCAGAGTATCCTTCCAGGGGAAATCTGGAGCCCCAATGCCAATGGGAAAGTCAACGCCAAGTTCTTGAGAGAGAGCCTAGAGTGTTACCAGGGAGTCAACCTAATTCCAGGGATATATAGACAGAATGAGGGAAAGGATGGGAGCCTAGGATTAAAGGTAAGGTTGAAATGAGATCAAACGGAGTAGGGAGAGGCAGGACTCTAAGGGGGCACCATTCACATTATAGTCTAAGGACTAGAACGCCCTGGAATTGGGCAGTGCACTGGCTGCCCAACTATAATACATACAATCTTATAATATAATAAACATTGCTCTGAATGCCTTGGAAGTATTTGTGGCTCACCCATGTTGGTCAATGGCTAAGTAGTACAGGATGCTACAACCTGACTTAAAGATGAGGTCAGGGCAGACACAAGATCTATACACTCCTTGCTAATTTGTAGGCTTACACTAATCTGTCGATTTACATGTATAATTATTGGAGGTTGTTACATTCATAATTATGATTTTAGTATCTTAAACGCAAAACAAATCCAAGAAAGAATGTGTCAGGAAAGATCATTGAGATATTAAAACATCATTTTAAGTCCTGGGAGTCCTTCCTAGCCAAGCCACAGCCTAGCCCTACTGAATTAATGTCATACACTGTGCACCCTGGGAAGGGGAGGCCATCACCACCCAGGTCAGAGAAGTCATTGTTGCAGCTTCAACTTAGAGTTTTTAAGATGAATAAAGAGACAGTAGTCTTCTTTTAATTTTTTTTTTTTAATGTTCAGTTTTGAGAGAGAGAGAGACAGAGCGAGAGCAGGGGAGGGATGGAGAGAGAGAGGGAGACAGAATCCAAAGCAGACTCCAGGTTCTAAGCTGTCAGCACAGAGCCTGATGTAGGACCTGAACCCACAAACTGCAAGATCTTGACCTGAGCCGAAGTCAGATGCTCAACCCACTGAGCCACCCGGGTGCCCCAAAAGACAGTAGTCTTGAAAGCCAGGTTTGGCTCAAAAAGAAAAAGGTTTTCCACGTTGCAAAGCTTCCTTTTTGACATCAAGAGCACACCTTAAGATCTTAGCCCAGAATTTTACTATAAGCCATGTATAAAGAGAACGCAAGATCTGATACCAGGGTATAGATTTTTTTGTGCAGAAAACATAAAGGTGTAAGTAGAAGGCAGGAAATAATGAGTACAAGATGAAGGTCTTGGTCTCCAAACAGGAGAAAAGCAACTCTCACCATCCTGGACTTGAAAGCCACTCTGGGTAATTTGAGGGTGAGCCCAAGGTGTCCCAGGCTGGTGTCCCAGGCGTAGAAGAGACCAGCACTTTGGCAGAGGAGCAGAAGGAAGGCTATGGTACAGGGATTTGTCTAGTCTATGCTGGAAATCAGGAGAGCCAGTGGTTCCTGAGTGTCATAGCAAGGACTTGGAAATGCTGAGATCATCAGTAGACACAGAATCTGAGAAACTCACGGTGGAAACAAGAAAAGATCATGCCAGCTGCTGCAAATATGGCCTGATACCAGAGCTAGACAGACAAGACCCAGCCCTCAGCAGAGACCCTCCAGGGACCAGACAAGACCAGTCACGGCACAGCCCTGGATGACCCCACGAATTCCTGAGGCCCCACTGATGATGGAGAGGGGGTGAAATCATTATATAAGATGGTATGCATTTGGCTTACTAGAACCATAATATGTCATTTGTAAGCCTGCTACCTCTTTTTATAACGGAAATCTATGAGAAAATACAATCGTTACAGAACATCTTTCCCAGTGACTTTTTGAAAAAGGCCCAGCTATAAAATTACCTTAGGTGTCCAATTTGAACTACCTGTTCCCATGCAGTTACTTTTTCTGCAAAGGGTGATCATGTTATGCATGCTATCACTGCTTCAGTGCGAGCAAGGCAGCTCCCAGGGACGGATGTCAGAGAAGAGATTCATTTTCACTCCCGCCTGCTCCTTCACAAAGGCTTGGTCTTAGTCTGCTCAGGCTTATATAACAAATACCATAGACTGGAGGCTCAAAAAACACACATTTTCCTCTTATAGTTCTGGAGACTCAAAGCCCAATATCAGTGTGCCAGCATAACTGGGTTCTGGCAAGAGCCCTTTCCCAGCTTGGAGAAGGCTGCCTTTTCGCCGTGTCTTCATGTAAAAAAGAGAGAGAGAGCATCCTCTTGTGTCTCCTCTTGTAAGGTTCAGTGATGGTTAGTTTCATGTGTCAACTTGACCAGGCTCAGGGGATGCCTGCAAGGGTGTTTCTGGAAGAAAATACCATTTGGCTCAGTACAGTGACTAAAGAGATCCACCCTCACCAGTGTAGGTAGATCATCTAATCCCTGGGGAGCCCCATATGAAACAAAAAGGTGAAGGAAGAGTGGATTCCCTCTCTCTCTTCTTGAGCTGGTATGTCCATCTTCTGCCCTTGGACATCGGGGCTCCCGGCTGTTGGACCTTCAGACTCCAGGACTTATACCAGCGGCCCCCTGGTCCTCAGGCCTTTGGACTCAGACTGAATTATATCATCAGCGTTCCTGATCTAAACAGTCTCTCTTTGTTACATGAAGACACAGTGAGAAGGCAGCCTTCTCCAAGCTGGGAAAGGGCTCTCGCCAGAACCCAGTTACGTTGGCATCCTGATCTTGGACTTTTCAGCCTCCATAACTCCTTGAGCAAACTCTTATAATAAATCCTATATCTATATCTATATCTATATCTATCTATATCTATATCTATACCTATATGTCTATTTCTATCTATCTGTCTACCCTATTGGTTTTGCTTCTCTGCAGAACCCTGACCAGTACAGGCACCAATCCCACTTATGAGCACTTCACCCTTGTGACCTAATTACCTCCCAAAGGCCTCACCTCCAAATACTATCACACTGGAGATTAAGATTGCAACATATGAATTTTAGGGAGACACAAACAGTCTATAACAGACTCTGAGTAAAAGTTACAGCCACCAGATAAATGCCCAGGGGCCCTGTGGAATAGCCCAATCTGGCCTCTTGTCCCCACTTCTCAGAGGCATTGGCGGCCACCTTGGCCCAATTATGAAGTGGGAAAAGAGTGGGGACTTCAGTCACCAAGGTAACTCAGGTAGCCCCTTTTATTTTCATGCTGTGAAAATATAAAACAGGCTCTAGGCCAGAAACAGGTGGTGGGCATTCTGGGGTGAAGGGTGTGCTTCAAATTTTCTTAGCTAACTTGGATAAAAGCCAATTAGCAAGGAGTTTGAGGATCCTAGAGTATTCAGGGAATGCTTGTTGATGATGCTTTCAATGGTCTTTGAGCCTTTCAGAGAAAGCTGTCATTTCAAGATAAGGTATCTTGTTCTCAATTTCTTGGGATTAATGTATAGAGACCAGAGATTTCCTACATGTTTTCCTCTAATTTCAAAAGTGTTCATTATTTGGGGGAAAAGATAACCACCTTCTCTTAAATCGTTCAGGGTTGTTTGTCCTAGAAGAGGTGTATTTTTGCCCTGGCCGAGCTGGTTGTGGCTCAGCTCAGGCGCTGCTGGAACCTCAAGATCCTGCCCCTGAGAATGGAAACGCTGAGCGCTGAGCGGGAGAATCTAAGGCAGCAGCTGCCTCAAAGCCGTGGTCCGTTTGAAGATGGTCTTCAAAGTCCCAAATCCACAATGGGGAGAAGGGAGGGAGGAGAGAACACTAGAAAGGAGAGTAATTGAGGAAGAGGATCTTCCTCAGTGCCTTTCATTCCATTTCCCCACTTCCAAAGCCCTACAAACGTACCAGTTTGCTTCCCGGCTGAGTGTGGCAGATACAATGTACCCAGCTGCCACTCTACCCCTGCCCAGCTAGACCCCTAGGTGGGGAAACCATAAAATTTATCGTCCTAACCAGGACACTTTTAAGAGTGAAAGAGCGCACTCTTAATAATTACACTAAGATAGGGGTCAACAGGGGCGCCTGGGTGGCTCAGTCTGTTAAGCGTCCGACTTCAGCTCAGGTCACGATCTCACGGTCTGTGAGTTCGAGCCCCGCGTCGGGCTCTGTGCTGACCGCTCAGGGCCTGGAGCCTGTTTCGGATTCTGTGTCTCCCTCTCTCTCTGACCCTCCCCCATTCATGCTCTGTCTCTCTCTGTCTCAAAAATAAATAAATGTTAAAAAAAATTAAAAATAAATAAATAAATAAATAAATAAATAAATAAATAAATAAAGATAGATAGGGGTCAACAAACTACAGTCTGTGGCCAAATGTACCACCACCTGTTTCGTGCACCTGTGAACACAGTCCACCTAGTGTCTCTGGCTGCTTTCACAATGCATCAGCTGCGTAGCTGTGAGAGACTGCTTGTGGTCTCTTGGCCCTCAAAGCCAAAAATGTTTACTCTCTGACACTTTTTTTTTCAATGTTTATTCTTTTTTTTTTTTTGAGAGAGAGAGAGAGAGAGAGAGAGAGAGAGAGAGAGAGAGCAGAAGAGGGGCAGAGAGTGAAGGAGACAGAATCTGAAGCAGACTCCAGGCTCTGAACTGTCAGCACAGAGCCCAACACGGGGCTGGAACTTGTGAACCGCGAGATCATGACCTGAGCTGAAGTCGGACGCTTAAGCAACTGAGCCACCCGGGCACCCCCTCTTTGACACCTTAGAGAAAAGTTTGGCAACTCCATGCTGTTGATTCGGGGACCACATTTTGAGAACTGTGGGTAAAAAAGATTCATATCCACCTCTAGGAGCATTTCTGGGTTCCTAAGAAAGCCCTGTTCCAGATGAGCTCACAGCATGATGGAAGTCAGCCCTGGTTGCCCCCAACAGAATCTGCCTTTCTCACAAATTCTGATTGTTACTCCCAACCTCTAGTTTGGGGGTGAGTGGCATAATACCTCCTTGAGGCCCAGGAGGTAGGGCAGTGGTTCAGAGTGACAAGACAGAGAAGAAAAATCCTTCCACCCCCAGGAGAAACTAAAGCTCCGTGACGTACATACGGACCGTAAATCTAACGCTCCCTCGTTCCTCTTTTCCCCCCAAAATTAAAGTGTTAGGATTTCTCTCTCCCTTTTCCTACCCAGCCTCAGTCTATTGTCCTGTTGTGATTCCAGAGCTGAAGCTTTTAAAAGCTGATTCCATCTGTATGCAAATCATGGAGGACATGAGGTTTGTCCACAGCTATGCTTTGAGCTCAGGCCTGGGTTCTCTGTAAGCTCCCTACCTGAGAAGGTAAGTTCAAGAGGATGATCAATGGAAAGAACTCATTGGTTTTACTGTCCACACACCAAGTGAAGAGGTCCAAGTGATGATGATGATGATGATGATGGTGCTGATGAGAATTTGTAGCATACGTTTAAAATGTGCCAGACACTGTTTACATTCATCCAGTCAATTCAGTGAAGTTGGTTGGTACTATTATGGTTATCACTTAAGAGAGCAACTGAAGCTACGAATGGTTGCCCAAGGATACTTGTTAGGGGTTGAATCGTCTCCCTCCAAATTCATATGTGGAAGTCCTAATCTCCAGTAGCTCAGAATGTGCTACTTGGAGATGGGAGCTTTAAAGAGGTAATCAAGTTAAAATGAAGTCATTAGGGAGTCCTTATAAAAATGGGAAATTTGGAGACAGACACTTATAGAGGCAATGTGAAAAGACATAGGGAGAAGATGGCCATCGATAAGCCAAGGAGAGAGGCCTGGAGTACATGCTTCCCTCATGGTCCCCCAAAGGGACCAACCCTACCAACACCTGGATTTCATAATTCTAGCCCCCAGAACCATAACACAATATATTTTTGTCATTTAAACCACTCAGTCTATGGAACTGGCAATGTTGGCAAACTGATACAACACCCAATTGGAATTCAACCCATATATAACTGACCACCAAAGGGTCCTATGGCCAATAAACATGCCTGCCACCTGGCCAAGAAGATGGAGAAGCTTCTCCATTTAGACCCTGCCAAGACCTGGCTGGAACTTGCAGCCAGTTCTGGCAGCAAAATTAAAGCCATCAAAGATGGGAACACTGGGGCCCGTTGTTTCATCCATATTCCTTGCCCCTCCACTCATCTTATCCACCCCAACTCACATGTTCCCCTTCAGTTGGTTCCTTGGGCCACTGACAACCACCCCATTTCTCCCAGCCCCTTCCTCAATCCAGAACACTCTGGAACCCTTCTTCCCATGTAAACAACCTCCTCTGCTTCTTAGTCCTTCTGCTGAATGTGTTGTCCACCTTCTGCTTCCCCATACCCCCTGACCCAAGGCAAGAGGACACAGCAGATAGGCATCCTGTTCATAGTTCCTGCTTCCAAAACATCAGTTTTCCACTCTTGGCCAAGCTTCTCCTCAGACACTTTCCAGCATCTACCACAGTCAGCATTCCCCCTAGTCCATGCCCACCTCCACTGAGAACTTTGGCACCTGACACCATCTTCAGAGATTTCAACATCTACCATAATCACCTCATTCCATCCAATACCCCAAGGTCAAAGTTCCTCAATCCCACAGGACTTTTACCTCCATTCTATCCCCCCATGCCCCAGCCTCACCCACTTCTGACATTGAAAACCATGGCCTCTTACTCTTCACCGCTCTGGCTTCCTCCCTTCCACTAACCCTGTTCTCTACCCCTCCCTCTATTCTCAGCAGAGGTGTGCATTTTTGCCCGACTAGCAAGACTTTTCTTTCCCCTGTCTTTGGATTCCATTCCCCTACCCCTGGGAGTGATTGCCAGCTACTAGCTTTCCATCATCTGTACTCCATCTGTCTTCACCTTTTTCTCTATATGGTCCTTTCCCACAGTACTTAAACTCTGCCAATCCTCTCTCATTTTTGAAGAGAGAGAATTCCATATGTGCAAAATTTTTTCCTAGAAGATATTTAAGAAATTGAGCATAATTATTAGTTTTAGAGAGAGGGCCTAGGGGTCTGAGATGAAAGGCATGGAATTTTACTTTTTATTTTATACATTTGCTGTTGCATTTGATTTTTTACCACTTATACATAATAATTTAAAATAGCAAATAAATAGATATAGATTTAACCATTACCTCTCTCCTTTAGAAAAAGCCCTCATTGACCCCATCTGTCTGTCTTCAGAGTCAACCTCCTTCAGTTGCCTTTGCTCTCTGCCTCTACTTCCTGGCCTCACTCTCATTCCTCAGCTGGTACCTCCCCCACCAACCCACTGAAACTGCTGGCAAAGGTTACTCATCACCATTGCAGCTAAATCCAGGGCCTTCTATCCCGGTCCTCTTTGATCACCCTACTTGGACCATTCTCCCTCTGTGGTTTCTGTGGCACGCTTGTTCTCAGGCTAGATGAGGTTGGTAGCTCCCAGGGCACCAACACTCATCCTTCCTCTCAATCAAATACCACAAAGTTTCATCTACCTACATGTCTTGAGCTATAATATGCTGAGGACCCTCACACGTTGGCCTCCAGCCTTGACCTTTCCTTATCTACCTGCCTGCTCGTCATTTCCTCAGTCACACCTCAAACTCAGTAGGTCATCTTTCTCTGCCCTGTTGGTGGCACCACAATACCCCATACCAAGTCACCCTTGACTCTTCCTCCACCTTCTTATTCCCACACCCAATTCATATCCAAATCCCATTGAGTTTATCAGTTAAATATTTCTCTTACCTGCCCTCTCCCTCTGCCACATTTCTACTCTCACTGCCTTAGGTGATGCCTATACCACCTCTGTCCTGGACTAGTACAATAGCTGATGCCTCTCTGACTACAGTCCTGTCACCCTCAAATCTGTCCTCCACGGCAGCTGCAAGAGAGATTTATCGGGGAATGCAGATTCTGGTTTAAGATTCTCAGTGCCTGTAGATAGGCACCAAGACCTCCCTGATAAAGTCTGAGTTCCTCTCATGGTTTTTAAGTTTCCACAACCTGGCCCTGTCTATGCTCCAGGGCTCCTGGCCCCGTCTATGCTCCAGGTTCATGGAAAAACTTGACACTGACAAAGCATCTGCAGCTGTGCATCACACCTCCATGTTTAGGTCTTCTGGTAACATTTGCAGGGCCCTGGCCTAAGAGTACCAATGGAGACCCATGCACCATGTGTCTAAATATTAGCATTTCTAATCAAGCTAACACACTGTCCCATGCATGTTTTCTCTTTTTTACATTGAGATACAACTCACATATACAAGTCCACCATTTTAAAGTGTACAAGTCAGTGGTTTTTAGTATGTTCTCAGAATCGTGCAACCATCACCACTGTCTACTTCTGGCACATTTTCATCACTCCAAAAAGAAACATATCTGTTGGGGCACCTGGGTGGCTCAGTTGGTTGAGTGTCTGACTTCAGCTCAGGTCACGATCTCACGGGTTCACAGGTTCACGAGTTCAAACCCCACGTTGGGCTCACCACTGTCAGCGCAGAGCCTACTTTGGATCCTCTGTCCCCTTCTCTCTGCCCCTCCCCTGCTCACACTCTAACAATAAATAAAAAGTTTTTTAAAAAGAAAGAAACATATCCGTTGATAGTCACTGCCCATTCCCTCCTCCCGCAGCCCCATGCAACTGCTAACCTTCCTGCCTCTATGGATTTTCCCATTCTTTACATGTCATACGAAAGGAACCCCAATCCTTACTCATTCTTAAGACACAGTTATATCATATGGGAAGCAAGACTTCCCTGACACCCCTCACAGGATGCCAGGCAAGGCACTGGGCCCTGGGGTTGCAAAGGGGAGTAAGATACAGTTGGCCCACGAGGCAGGGAGCCTGATAGGTGGTGACAGCCAAGTAAACTGGTAAAACACAGCGTGATGAGCACAATGATCGGGGTATGACCAGGGTGCTGGGGGCATGGGATAATCACCTCATCTAGCATTGGGGGACTTCAAGGAGGGCCTCCTAGCATAAGTGACCTGTAAGAGAAGACCAGGAAAGCAGGCTAGAAGATATGTTCAAATGCTGCTGTCCCTCTGCCATCACCATTGAGGAGCACACGGTACAATCATAGAAGCTGAAATGCCCAACACTTAATGCATTTATTTCATGTATGACAGGTTGTACTAGATGCTAATCATTGCCCAATGTCCCCACCCCTTTCTGAGAGAGTAAACCTTAACCATGGCCCCTGTCCCCTGCATTTCTGTTTCTAGTTGGAAGAAGAGGAAGGGGTGAAAGGCCCATGTGCTGACTGATGAGGGACCGGGGCCAAGGCTAGGAGGCCTGAGGGCTGGTTGACAGCAGTCTGGAGAAACTGGTGACAGAAATGGAACCAGAGACGCAATGTCCGTTGCTGACCCCCAGGCAGACTCAGGACCCCTTGAGGCCTGGCAGGACTGCAGCTGGTGAGCCTGAGCGCCTGGATATGACCCTCTGTCAGGAGAAGAGACCTTCACTCTTCCCCACCCCACCCCACCCCACCCCCCCCGACACACACACACACACTGCTGGATCAAGATCAAAGTAGAGGAAAAGAGATCCCCAAACCAGTTTGTTCCTTGTAAACTGCCCTGGTGGGAAGTTTTGCAGTGAGCAAACGATAAAACCATCGGCTAAAATCTGGTATTTTAATTATCTGCACATTCTCTTTATGTGATTTATTCTCTAACTCCCAAAGGTTTCAAATACTTTTTTGCAGTACTCAGCAAAAATGCAACTCTGTCTCATACAACATTTTGCAGATCACATTTCTTGGGCTGTTTCAATGAAATAGTACTTGCCAATCAATACATATCACAACTTTTCTTCCTGTATATTTTCTCCCTGCCCTCCACAAGAGGGAGCCAGCAGGTCCTGTTTGGACTTGCTGTTCTCTGCTCAGCACTTCCCCGGAACCAAGCGGGCTGAATGTGAAATGATGAAATGTTACACATCTAGTGCCCATAAACCAAAGTGACAGCTTCCAAACTTTGTGGTGCACAGCACTCTGTAGAACACTAGGCTTTGGGGGCAACTTATTTAAAGGGAATGAGAAATGAACTCCTTTTCTTTAAAACAGTGAGATCTGGGGAAAATGAAAAAAAAAAAAAGCTCTCTATTCATTGCAGTGCATAATACCATTGCACGTATGTATGTTTATTGAACACTTTTATCCTGAAGTATATGATAAAATAATAAATAATTCTATGCAGTAATTATAAATTGATGGGTAATTTAATGGATACCTAAACCTTAATTTTTAAGTTATTTAAAAAATATTAGAGCATGTAAATGATAAGGTGACTCTCATTTTGCATTCAAAAGATGTCTTTGGGGGGGGGGTAATCAAATTACTTTGTTTGAGGGAATGGTAATGAGATGTTTCTTAATGCTAGTCTGTGAAGCATTTTGAATCCCAGGTTAAGGAGACAGTAAGTTCAAACTATTTTTAAACCAAGGAGTTACTTAGTGACAGTGTAGTGAATGGTCTGGAATGGGCCTCCAAGGCAGACCAGGTGGGCAGCTCTGGTCATGGGGGAGTGCTAGGATGATAAGGGCCACACCTGGGTGACAGAGGTGGGGAAGAAAGGACACAAACATGAAATTTATGAAGGAGCAATTTCCAAGACCTGGTTCCACCCCACCCCACCCCACCCTGGACTCCTTGGCACAGAATATGAAGAATATAAAGTGTGGCAGTAAAAGAGACATGTCATGTTCTCAGTCCATGAGCAGAAGAATTGTCCTCGCACTCCTGCTCCCTTGGAGTAGGAAAGGAGATCCCTCCCTAGATGGGCTGGGGTTAGGGCTGGGCCAGATCCAGGCAGCCTTCAAATCCTAAGCTTTGGTTTTTCCACCCTCCGGCTTTTCCGTCTTCCTCAAGCCCGAATTCCTCCTTGTGAAACGCAGCTTCACAGTCCACTGAGCTCTGTGGCTCAACGTGAAATCAAGGGAGCTTAGAATGACAGAATTATGAGCCCCCCAGATGATTCTCCTCCTTCTCCAAAGCTCCCTTGCCAGGACATCCTCGCTGAGCAGGGCTTCCTCAGGCCAGATGTGGAGGCTTTTCCGAAGAAATCTGCAGCCAGCTGTGAATAATCACTGTTGAGTAAGAGAATGAGCTCTGGACTCACAGTCACATCTGAGTCCATCTCGGTTACTAACACAATTCTGCCCGCTAGAGTGGGAGGCCACACGGTGAGAAACCAAGAGGCCTTGGGAACAGCACAGCAGGCCAGCTGAACTCACCAGGATGGAATCAGCATAGGCCCACACGGGAGGTGGGCTCACCCACCCCCACTCCCAATGCATACAGGCCTTTTGTTAAGAACAAAAGCTACCATTAGGCACTACAGTTGATGCTGTGAGAGTCTAAGAAATGCAACACTCTCCCCAGGAGCTTTCAATCTAGGAGAGGAAGAGAGCCCCAGTGTCCCTCTTGTCTCTCCCTAACTGGCCTTAGTCATCTTTTAGCCTCCCACTTAGTCTGGCACACAGATGATGCTCCCAAAATATTTGCTGATTATTGCTCATAAAATGCAAGAGGCAGTCATAGGAGAAAGAGAGCGTCCACATGGCAATTGCTGTACTTTGGGGTCCATTTACATCAGGGTTTCTCAAGAGTGACACTACTGACCTTTTGGGCCAGATAATTTCTTATTGTGGCCGTCCTGCATATCGTACGATCTTCAGCAGCATCCTTGGCCTCTACACACTAGATGCCAGTAGTGATATGGTATCATAATATCAGCTATGATAATTGAAAGTTTCTCTAGCCATTGTGAAATGTTCCCAAGGGCAATGTCACCCCCATTGGGAATCACTGGTTATAGCCTGTAAGTCATCCCACTCCCCAGATACGGAGCTCGGCCACCATGGGAAGATCATCTACTTCTTCCAAGGCCCTAAAGCCAGGACTTAAAGTGCTGAGGATTTTAGGATACATCCAAATCTAGTCCTGAAGCCACCTTCCAAGTTTCTGTATGTCTCCCCTCCTCACCCTCCCCCACCTTCTGCTGCAAGGGCCATCCTAAGGATCCTAGAGATTTGGGTATATTACCCAAAGCCCCAAAACTCTAATTTTCAAACATCTTCCATTGAGATCCACGGGATGACCCAGTGAGAATCACTGTAGCATAACCCTATTCTTCTTCCAAAGGTATAGAGAGAATGAGTAGAGAGAAAACCCTATGGCCCAGTAACCGTGGTTAGCTACGGAAACCACACTCAGGAAAGCCATGCACGGTCTCCCCATCAGATGTCCTCTGCTGTTCTCTGATTGCCTGAGATGAATGTGACACAAAGACATCCCTCAGACCCTGTCCCAGTTATCTGCAGTGAGTCAGCTCAGCCCAATGTTCTAATTTAATGCTTATTCACAAATTATAATTTTAGTACAATAGGGCCCAGCTTTAAATAAGATTATGAGAAACCCTCCCACCTATGACACGCCAGTGGGCTGCTCGTCTCCCAACTTTGGATGGACATTCTGTTAGTCATAGAGAAGCATCTGGGCCCAGTTCACTTGTCTCCCCACTTTTTGTATCTTTTTGTATCTAGACATTTTACCAAACAGACACTGAGTCAGAATAAGTGGGTTTAGCAATTAAAATCTGTGTGGAGGCTGCCTTGAGAAGCATTTGGTGGATTTGGAAATAAATATTCCTCCACAGCAAATCACACACTCATTGTAAAAACTTGAATGTAATATGCATGAAGACCAGCTCGAGCTGGAATCTCACGGCATAATCTTTTCCTCCTTCAGCAAGGAACACAAAGGACTTCCATTTGCTTGCAAAGGAAAGCTGGGTAATTTAGAGTAGAACTGTCTCTGAGTATAAGGAGCAGTCAGACCCTGTCAAAAAAAGCATCTATCTACTTCTCAATAAGCATATTTCCATCAGGAACCTTGTTCAGC
Source organism: Herpailurus yagouaroundi (assembly GCF_014898765.1). Lineage (NCBI taxonomy): Eukaryota > Metazoa > Chordata > Mammalia > Carnivora > Felidae > Herpailurus > Herpailurus yagouaroundi. The sequence continues at coordinate 17,348,819 of NW_024412452.1, forward strand.
CAAGGAATACCCTCAGACAATGTCCCACCCGACTAAATCCAGTATATTAAAATAAACAGGGAGGGGCACCTGGGTGGCTCAGTCAGTTCAGTATCCGAATTCAGCTCAGGTCATGATCTCACGGTTTGTGAATTCGAGCACCATGCTGACAGCTCAGAGCCTGGAGCCTGCTTCGGATTCTGTGTCTCCCTCTCTCTATGCCCCTCCCTCAATCGTGCACGTGCCCTCTCCCTCTCAAGAATAAACATTAAAAAATATTTTAAAATACAGAATAAAATAAAATGAAATAGGGAGTCTGGCCACCTGAACACATTGGATTTCCAGTCCATATTCTCCTTTAGTCTGCGAGGAGACCTCAGGGCTGGGATGTTTCTGCATTCTGAAAGCCCCTGTGAGGCCCACAGGGGACACCCTCTACAGAACCTTCTCCCAGCACATGAGGGGAGGAAAAGCTGTCTTCTGTAGCACTGCCATCTACAAGCCTGACATCATGCCTGGAGGATGTTCCTCTAAGATGGGTTGTCTTTGTTCTCTCTGCCTCTGCTGTGAGAGCCAGCACACCTCCTATAGCTACCTGCTAGCTTTGCTGGGAGTTGGGTAGAGCCCTGGCTCAATAAGACCAAGGCTTGTCTTCCATTTACATGAGGATCACTGGGTATTTCTCTTTCATAAATTTCCTGGATTACAGACAGAACCTCCCACCCCCAGCAGCTGGTGCAAACATCTGCCACCCAGAATCCAGGCAGACCACACACACACACACACACACACACACACACTAGAAGCCTCATTCCAGAGCCTGGCATAGCCTCATCGAGGCAATGCAGCTCCCATCTGAGGGTGAGGACTGACAGTGTCTGGTAGAACAGAGCCTGTAACAGGGGCACAAAGCCAATCACTGCACCTGTCACTCTTACGTAAGGCTCGCTCATTTCCCCACCTACATGTCCAATGCTGCACAGGACTGACAGGGGACTGAGGTGAGGGCAGACTCCATCATACCTTAGGATATACCCTAGCAAGATACATTGAGGTCTCCAGTTTGTAGGACTCTAGGCCCAGGGTTCTTAACATGGTCAAGGTCATGAGCTGTTCTGAGAAGCCGATAAAAGCCAATGCTTCTTTCCTCAGAAAAGTGCACTTCCTCACAAAATTGTCTATACAGTTTCAGGGGCTTCTGAGAACCTCTAAAAATCGTCCCTGAACCACAAAAACCCACTTCCCTGGTTACTGAAGTGCAAGACCATTCCCTGCTCCCCACTAACCACCTCGCACCTGTCCTACTCCAGGTAATTAAATTAAGCCATGTCTTGCATTGGGGTAAAGCAGCAATACTATCTAGACTGGCCAAATGTTAAGGCTGCATTCTAGATGCCTAAAAGGGTAACACCTCTCAGCAGCTGCATGTGGAGAGCTGCTTTATGCCAGGCCCCCAGCAGGCTCGGAGAGGTGCAGTACCCTTCCTAGCAGGGGGCATCGGTTGCCAGGTATGACTGGTAAAGCCCGCCCACTGGTTGCTCCAGGCACAGCTAGCCGGAACCACTGCCTTTCTCTAAACTAGCAGGACCACGCTAAAATCCCCAAGCACTTGGTAAGAGAGTCATTACAAATGTGGATTCACTTTGTTTGCTAACTGGGATGGTCTTTGTGTTCATTTGCCTTTGACTTCCTGTTTGGAGTAGAAAACAAGCTGTAAGTTCCTGGAGGCCCAGTCCTTCTGAATCTGTAACAGAACTCCCAAAAACACTAACTTCAAGGAACGAGCCTCTATCTCCTGATATAGATAAGATGTATGTCTGGTAAATAACAACAACAACTTAGATCAATATGGAAACCGGTCACTGATATGATACTATCCTGGCTATAGCCGTATAAAACTAAGAAAACTAGCCGTTTAGCATCTGTGCTTTAAACTATCAGTTACTGAACAAGCTTAGCGAGCTCAATAGAGGAACAAGCATTCACAGAGTGACTCCTCTGTGCCTGGCACTGTGCTAAGCCCCAAAGAGAGGGAGGTGAAAAAGGCAAGCCCCACCCATAATGAGCTCATCATCTGGCAGGGAGGAGGGGAAGGCATATGATTAACTGGAATAACAATATGATAACTGCTTTACCAGTGATATGACCAAGGTATCAAGGGACAGAAAGCAGGAAGTGAGTAATTCTGGGGAAAGGAGAGGCAAGGTCTCAGGGGGTTCAGAAGGGGCTGGGTCAGGGCCTTGTGGGCAAAGGGCACGGGGTGCGCTGAGACCCACCGAGTGACATGATGGGAGTGAAGGCTGACTGCTGGGCAGGAAGACATACAGGATATGAGCCAGAAAAGGAAGGTGGTGGCCAGATTATGAAGGTCTTTGTCATCTGTGAGAAGGCACTTAGAAATTCTTTTCATGGAGAAAGGATTCAATCACATTTGCTTTGTAGGAAGACGGCTGTGGCAGCAACAGGACTCCACTTGGGGGAAGCAGGAAGCAGGAAATAGGACAAAAAATTTCAGTCGACAAGGAGGAAGGTAGCATTTCAGTTCTAGAAGGTCCTCACAGATAAACATTCATACAGAAAACCAGCAGGGTCTGATGACATGTTGGATGTTGACAGGCAAGGCAGAAAGAAAAAAATGAAATGCCTCTGAGGTTTCTAACTCAGAGCAGTTGGTGGATGAAGACTCTTTCCAGAGAGGAAGGAAACACAAAGAAGAACTGGTTCAAGGATAAGGAGACAGAGATAATGAATTGGGTTTTAGACAGGCTGGTTTTGAGGTAGCCAAAGGACAGCAGGCAAATCATCTGCAGATGATAGTGTCAGAGGGTTGGAAGCATAAAGAATGAACAAAAAACACAGAGACCTTGGGAGCATTAACCTTTAAAGGGAGTTCAAAGAAAGAAGAGCTAGCAAAGGAAACTGAGGATGATGAACTAAACACAGGGTGTGGACAAGACATCTTCTTAAAAGGAGCAAATATTAAAAGCTGCAGCAAGGGGGAGAATAAGACCTGAAAGGAAGTCCTTAGGTCAGGCAGTTAGATATTCCTGTCTGACTTTTCAATTCAGCAGAATCTCCTAGGATCGGGGGTGGAGGCAGAACATGGATACTACTCTTTAGAGAATGTTGGCCATGGAGGGAAGGAGAGACGCCACCCACCCTTCCAGTAAAGCTTGTGCTTTTCTGTAGTGACTGGTTTAGTACAGGCCAGGCCACACGACCCCACCAGGCTTACCACTCACCACTCATGTTTGGGTGAAGCCACAGAACAGGGTAAGTACACGCTGAGGCTGATATCCAGAGTGGCTGATGTTGATACTGAGTGCTAGGAGTGCCAAATATTACCAGTTAAGGATTTACATGGCCCTGAAATGTGGGGTGAAAATGACTGCTCAAAACTGGAGTGAGGAGTTGAGGTTTCAGTGGTCAATAGGAGGAGGAGGGGCATCCGCTAAGAAAACACAAAACCAAGAGTGAAAGTGGCAAAGGTACTGTGGTTGGTTTTGAGAATACCTAGATGACGTATCTGGGAAGCGGGCATTCTCAGACACCACTGGTGAGTTTTTAAATTGGCACCGTATCAACAAGTAGCCAAACAAACAAAACTTAAAAGATACAATAGGAAGAAACGTATATTTGGTCTTTGTCCTTTCCTTACAGGGAGCTGTTGAAAGCTCTTGGAATTTCCTAAGTGATGAGTAAAGGTATTGTTGGTTATGTTCACGATGTGACTTTTGGAAAGCCCCTAGGTCACCTAAGGATACAGGCTGGTTGCCAGGGAGAAAGACCCATGGATTAGATGGTTGGAGGAGAGGGACTGGAGATTGAGTTCAGTCACTAATGGCCAATGATTTCATTAATCATGGAGATGTAATGAAGCCCCCATAAACACCCGAAAGGAAGGGTTCAGAGAGTTTCTGGATTAGTGGGGGTGGTAGGAAAACACGGAAGTTCCTTCATCATGCCCTATGCATCGCTTCCATCTGGCTGTTCCTGACTTATATCCTTTTATGATCAACTGGCAATATCAAAAGTAAAATGTTTCTCTGGGTTCTGTGAACCCCTCTAGCAAATTATTCAAGCCCAAAGAGGGGGTCATGGGAACCTCTGATTTATAGCTGGTTGGTCAGAAGCTCAGACGAAAATCTGGACTTGCTACAGGCATCTGAGGTGGGGGCAGGGCAGTTATAGGACAGAGGTCTTAACTCGGTTAAGATCTGATGATGCTATCTCTAGGTAGACAGTGTCAGAATTGAGATGAATGGTAGGATGCACAGCTGGTGTCAGAAAATTGCTTGGTGGTGGGGGGGAAATCCCACACATAGAAAGAGGAATTGGAAACAGAATCATGGTGACTGCCTACACTTTAGTCCAGTGGTTCAACTTTTGCAAACTCACCCTTTAAAAGTCATAATGGATAGGGGCGCCTGGGTAGTAGCTCTGTCAGTTGGGCGTCCAACTTCAGCTCGGGTCACAATCTCATAGTTCGTGAGTTCGAGCCCTGCTATCAGCACAGAGGCTGGAGCCTGCTTCGGATTCTGTGTCTCCCTCTCTGTCTCTCCCCTCCTCCCTCTCTCTCTCACACTCAAAAATAAAGATTAAAAAAAATTTTTTTAAGTCATAATGGATATCTGCAAAGATTTATCTACAAGAAAGTTCACCATAGGGGGGAGGAGCCAAGATGGCAGAACAGCATGGAAGTTACTTTTGTGTCTGGGGTCCATGAAATACAGCCAGATCAACACTAAACCATCCTGCACACCTAAAAAACTGATTTGAGGATTAACACAACAATCTGCACAACCTGAACCACAGAACTCAGCAGGTACACAGCGTGGAGAAGTGAAGTGGGCGAAAGAGAAGCTGCAGAGGGCAGGGAGCTGTTTTTGCTTCCAGAAAGAGGATGGAGAAGGGAGAGATTACAGGAAAAGCAACCCCCCCGCCAAAAGCAGCTGGAGAGAAAGTGGAAAGGTGGAAATAGCCGCAGGGACTGAACCAAAAAAGGAGAAAGGAGAAAGGAGAGGGTTTAAATTCCATTAAGATGCTACAAACAGGGGGAGCGCAGAGTCTGAAACTCCACAGCTGAATACCTGGTGGTGCTCTGGTGAGAAGGATGAATCCCCAGGGGAAGAGTGAAGTCCAGGGGTCTTCGGGCCACACAGGTAGAGGCGGTTCCCCTGCTGGGAGGACATCTGTAGAGGTTATGCAGCACCCCCCAAAAAGGCAAAAGCCCCAGTGAACACAGGAGAACAACCACATTCTCTGGTGCTGGAACAAGGTTGTTGGGGTGAAGCCTAGTGCCAGATGTGTGTTGTGATTTTCCATAATCCCTGAAATGCTGCTGCTACACAATTGTGTGAACTTTTTCTGGGATGGGCTGGAACCCAGCCGCAATATCTGGGTCAGCAGCAGCATGGTCCCGTGAACGTTCCTGGGTGCGGCCAGCACCCAGCCATTGCTCGCTAAGACCCTCCCACAGAGGGGCAGAACGAGTCAAAGCCACAGTTCCTCCGAAGTAAGCGGTCGGGAAACACAGCTGCATCTGAGATAAAACTTAGGAGGGAGGTGCTGCCCGGAGCTTGGTCACAGACAGTGTAAAAGTGGGGAGTCGATGGAAACAGAAGACAAAGGATGGGTGCGCAATTGCTGTTCGGAGGGGGGGAACAGAGTTCTGATATTAGAGACTGGGCAGCTGGGTAACGCCATTTTCAAGGCTCCCACCCATGTGCATACACACCTACAAGCACACAACAATCCATCCCAGTAAGCTAAGCAACGCCATCTAGTGGAGAATGGAGCCATTACACTAAGCCCCACCCAACTGGGCCAACATTGCGCTTCAGGAACACAAGTCTCTCCACCTGCTTACTTTACGGATTATGCAACGCTTCATAGTTTGACTTCTAGGGGAAATGAAGTAATTTCAATTGTATTTCAGTCTGTTCAGTGGTCCATCTATTCAATTATCTTTTTTTCTCTTTTTTTGTTTTCTCTTCTTCGTTTCTTTTCTTTTTCTTGAATAAAGAGAAAAAATATATTTTCATTTTCAATTTTTATTAAAAATATTTTCCTTAATTTTTTCTCTATATTTTTTACTTTTGTGTAAATTTTTTCAAATTCTATTTTACTTCCATTATTTCATTTTATTCTATTTCAGTGTATTCATTTTTTTCAAATTTTCAAACGATTTCCTTCTTTTTTTTCTTTCTCCTTTTTTCTTTAATCTATCAAGCCCCTTTCAACACCCAGACCCAAACACACCTAGGATCTAGCATCATTTATTTGATTTTTGCGTGTGTGTGTGTGTGTGTGTGTGTGTGTGTGTGGTTTTTCATTTTTTCATTTTAATATTTTTTTAATTTAAATTTTTTTAAATTTTTTACCTCACTAATTCCTTTTCTCCCCTCAAAATGACAAAAGGAAGGAATTCACCCCAAAAGAAAGAGCAGGAAGAAACGACAGACAGGGACTTAACTAATACAGATACAAGCAAGATGTCTGAACCAAAACGTAGAATCACAATAATAAGAATACTAGCTGGAGTCGAAAATAGATTAGAATCCCTTTCTGTGGACATAAAAGAAGTAAAAGTTACTCAGGATGAAATTAAAAAAAAAAATGCTATAACTGAGCTGCATTGTCCAATGGATGCCACAGCAGCAAGGATGGATGAGGCAGAGCAGAGAATCACTAATATACAGGACAAACTTAGGGAGAATAATGAAGCAGGAAAAAAGAGTGAGACTACGGCAAAAGAGCACATTTCAAGAATTAGAGAAATCAGTGACTCATTAAAAAGGAACAACATCATCGGGGCGCCTGGGTGGCGCAGTCGGTTAAGCATCCGACTTCAGCAAGGTCACGATCTCGCGGTCCGGGAGTTCGAGCCCCGTGTCGGGCTCTGGGCTGATGGCTCAGAGCCTGGAGCCTGTTTCCGATTCTGTGTCTCCCTCTCTCTCTGCCCCTCCCCCGTTCATGCTCTGTCTCTCTCTGTCCCAAAAAATAAATAAATGTTGAAAAAAAAAATTAAAAAAAAAAAAAAAAAAAAGGAACAACATCAAAATCATAGGGGTCCCAGAAGATGAAGAGAGAGAAAAAGGGTAGAAGGGTTATGTGAGCAGAAAACTTTCCTAACCTGGGGAAATACACAGACATCAACATCCAGGAAGCACAGAGAACTCCCATAAGATTCAACAAAAACCATCCATCAACAAGGCATATCATAGTCAAATTTACAAAATACTCAGGCAAGGAAAGAATCATGAAAGCAGAAAGGATAAAACAGTCCTTAACCTACAAGGGAAGACAGTTCAGGTTTGCAACAGACCTATCCACAGAAACGTGGTAGGCCAGAAAGGAGTGGGAGGATACATTCAATGTGCTGAATTGGAAAAATATGCAGCCAAGATTCTTTATCCAGCAACGCTGTCATTCAAAATAGAAGAGATTAAAAGTTTCCCAGACAAACAAAAATTAAAGGAGTTCATGACCACTAAACCAGCCCTGTGAGAAATTTTAAGGGGGACTCTCTGAAGGGAGAAAAGATGAAATAAGTAATAAAAACATACATACATACACATATACATACATACATACATACATACATACGAAAAGCAACAAGGACTAGAAAGGACCAGAGAACACCACCAGAAACTCCAACTCTACAAGAAACATAATGGCAATAAATTCATATCTTTCAGTACTCACACTAAACATCAATGGACTAAATGTTCCAATCAAAAGATATAGGATAACAGAATGGATAAGAAAACAAGATCCATCTAAATGATGTTTATAAGAGACCCACTTTAGACCTAAAGACACCTTCAGATTGAAAGTAAGGAGATGGAGAACCATCTATTATGCTAATGGTCAACAAAAGAAAGCTAGAGTAGTCATACTTATATCAGACAACATAGACTATAAAATAAAGACTGTAACAAGAGATGAAGAAGGGAATTATATCATAATTAAGGGGTCTATCCACCAAGAAGACCTCACAATTGTAAACATTTATGCTCCAAATGTGGAGCGCCCAATCTGTAAATCAATTAATCACAAACATAAAGAAACTCATTGATAATAATACCATAATAGTAGGGGACTTCAACACCCCACTTACAATGGACAGATCATCTAAACAAAAAATCAACAAGGAAATAATGGCTTTGAATGACACACTGGACCAGATGGACCTAACAGATATGTTCAGAACTTTTCATCCTAAAGCAGTGGAATATACATTCTTCTCCAGTGCACATAGAATGTTATTCATAATAGACCACATACTGGGACACAAGTCAGCCCTCAACAAGAACAAAAAGATCGAGATCGTACCGTATATATTTTCAGACCACAATGCTATGAAACTTGAAATCAACCACAAGAAAAAATTTGGAAAGGTAACAAATACTTGGAGACTACAGAACACCCTACTAAAGAGTAAATGGGCTAACCAAGAAATTAAAGAGGAAATTAAAAAGTATATGGAAGCCAATGAAAATGATAACACCACAACCCAAAATCCCTGGGACGCAACAAAGGCGGTCATAAGAGGAAAGTATGTAGCAATCTAGGCCTTCCTAAGGAAGGAAGAAAGGTCTCAGATATACAACCTAACCTTACACCTTAAAGAGCTGAAAAAAGAACATCAAATAAAACCCCAAAACAGCAGAAGACAGGAAATAATAAAGATTAGAGCAGAAATTAATGCTATCGAAACCAAAAAAAGCAGTAGAACATATCAATGAAACCAGAAGCTGCTTCTTTGAAAGAATTAACAAAAATGATAAACCACTAGCCAGTTTGATCAAAAAGAAAATGGAAAGGACCCAAATAAATAAATTCAAGAATGAAAGAGGAGAGATCACAACCAACACAGCAGAAATAAAAACAATAATAAGAGAATATTATGAGCAACTATGCACCAATAAAATGGACAACCTGGAAGAAATGGACAAGTTCCCAGAAACATATACACTACCAAAACTGAAACGGGAAGAAATAGAAAATTTGGACAGACCCATAACCAGTAAGGAAATCGAATTATTTTTCAAAAATCTCAAAAAAAAAAAAAAAAAAGAGTCTAGGGCCAGATGGCTTTCCAGGGGAATTCTACTAAACATTTAAGGAAGAGTTAACACCTATTCTCTTGAAGCTGTTCAAAAAAAATAGGAGTGGAAGGAAAATTTCCAAACTCCTTCTATGAAGCCAACATTACCTTGATTCCAAAACCAGACAAAGACCCCACTAAAAAGGAGAACTACAGACCAATTTCCCTGATAAACGCAGATGCAAAAATTCTCAACAAGATATTAGCCAACTGGATCCAACAATACATTAAAAAAATTATTCACGGGGCGCCTGGGTGGCGCAGTCGGTTAAGCGTCCGACTTCAGCCAGGTCACGATCTCGTGATCCGTGAGTTCGAGCCCTGCGTCGGGCTCTGGGCTGATGGCTCAGAGCCTGGAGCCTGTTTCCGATTCTGTGTCTCCCTCTCTCTCTGCCCCTCCCCCGTTCATGCTCTGTCTCTCTCTGTCCCAAAAATAAATAAACGTTGAAAAAAAAAATTATTCACAACGACCAAGTGGGATTTATACCTGCGATGCAGGGCTGGTTCAATATCTGCAAAACAATCAATATGATTCATCACATCAACAACAAAAAAAAAAAAAAGGACAAGAACTGTATGATCCTCTCAATGCAGAGAAAGCATTTGACAAAATACAGTATCCTTTCTTGATAAAAATCCTCAAGAAAGTAGGCATAGAAGGATCCTACCTTGAGATCATAAAAGCCATATACAAAAGACCCAATGCTAATATCATCCTCAATGGGGAAAAACTGAGAGCTTTCCCCTTAAGGTCAGGAACAAGACAGGGATGTCCACTCTCGCCACTGTTATTCAACATAGTATTGGAAATCTTAGCCTCAGCAATCAGACAACACAAGGAAATAAAAGGCCTCCAAATTGGCCAGGAGGAGGTAAACTTTCACTCTTTGCAGATGACATGATATTCTATATGGAAAACCCAAAAAATTCCAGCAAAAAACTGCTAGGACTGATTCATGAATTCAGCAAAGTTGCGGGATATAAAATCAACGCACAGAAATCAGTTGCATTCCTATACACTCACAATGAAGCAACAGAAAGAGAAATCAAAGAATCGATCCCATTTACAATTACACCAAAAACCATAAAATACCTGGGAGTAAATCTAACCAAAAAGGTGAAAAATCTATACACTGAAAACTATAGAAAGCTTATGAAAGAAATTGAAGAAGACACACACACACAAAGAAAAGATTCTATGCTCCTGGATAGGAAGAAAAATATTGTTAAAATGTCAATACTGCCCACGCAATCTACATATTCAATGCAATCCCTATAAAAATAACACCAGCATTCTTCACAGAGCTAGAATAAACAATCCTAAAATTTGTATGGAACCAGAAAAGACCCCGAATAGCCAGAGCAATCTTGAAAAAGAAAACCAAAGCTGGAGGCATCACAATCCCAGATTTTAAGCTGTATTACAAAGCTGTAATCATCAAGACAGTAAGGTTCTGGCACAAAAACAGACACTCGGATCAATGGAACAGAATAGAGAACCCAGAAATGGACCCACAAGAACGTATGGCCAACTAATCTTTGACAAAGCAGGAATGAATATTCAGTGGAATAAAGACAGTCTCTTCAGCAAATGGTGCTGGGAAAACTGGACAGCGACATGCAGAAAAATGAACCTGGACCACTTTCTTACCCCATACATAAAAATAAACTTAAAATGGATGAAAGACCTAAATGTAAGACAGGAAACCATCAAAATCCTCGAGGAGAAAGCAGGCAAAAACCTCTTTGACCTCGACTGCAGCAACTTCTTACTCAACATGTCTCCAGAGGCAAGGGAAACAAAAGCAAAAATAAACTATTGGGACCTCATCAAAACAAAAAGCTTCTGCACAGCGAAGGAAAAAACTAGCAATCTAAAAGGCAACCAACGCAATGGGAGAAGATATTTGCAAATGACACATCAGATAAAGGGTTAGTACCCAAAATCTATAAAGAACTTATCAAACTCAATACCCAAAAAACAAATAACCCAGTGAACAAATGGGCAAAAGACATGAATAGACACTTCTCCAAAGAAGACATCCATATGGCCAACCAACACATGAAAAAAATGCTCCACATCACTCATCATCAGGGAAATACAAATCAAAACCACACTGAGATACCACCTCACACCTGTCAGAACGGCTAACATCAACAACTCAGGCAACAACAGATGTTGGCAAGGATGCAGAGAAAGAGGATCTCTTTTGCCCTGGTGGTGGGAATGCAAGCTAGTGCAGCCACTCTGGAAAAACAGTATGGAGGTTCCTCAAAAAATTAAAAATAGAACTACCCTACGACCCAGCAATTGCACTACTAGGTATTTATCCAAGGGATACAGGGATGCTGTTTCGAAGGGCCACATGCACCCTAATGTTTATAGCATCACTATCAACAATAGCCAAAGCATGTAAAGAGCCCAAATGTCCTAGATGAATGGATAAAGAAAAGGTGTATATATATACAATGGAGTATTACTCAGCAATCAAAAAGAATGAAATCCTGCCATTTGCAACTATGTGGATGGAACTAGAGGGTATTATGCTGAGCGAAATTAGTCAGTCAAGGAAAGACAAATATCATATGACTTCAACTCCTATGAGGACTTTAAGATACAGAACAGATGAACACAAGGGAAGGGAAGCAAAAATAATATAAAAGCAGGGAGGGGGACAAAACATTAAGAGACTCTTAAATATGGAGAACAAACAGAGGGTTACTGGAGGGGTTGTGGGAGGGGGGAGGGGCTAAATGGGTAAAGGGCATTAGGGAATCTACCCCCTTATTGTTGTACTATATGCTAACTAAGTTGGATGTAAATTAAAAAAATAAAATAAAATAATAAAAAAAAATAAAAATAAAAAAATAAAATAAAATAAAGGAGAAACTTTCAAAAGATAGGAAAAAAACAAGAAAGTTCACCATAGCTTTGTTTATGTGAGTAAAAATCTGGAAACAATATAAATTTCCAACAATAGGGAATCAGTTAAATATATCATCATACATCACTATAGGATACAATACTATGCAACCATTTAAAATTTTGGATAATTAACTATTTAACAACCCAGAAAAGTGTTCACAATGTATTATTAAAGTTTTAAAAATAGTTCACAAAAATAATGAGTACACTAAGTGTATATGTGTACATGTACTCATATATACTTAGCCAAAAGACTAGAAGAATATGCCCCCAAATAGTGACACATTTAAGTGAAATGCTATGAGAATATAGAAATATGTACCAAAATAGAAACAGTAGCAAATTTCTGGTTGGTATAACTATGGGTGGTTTTAACTTACTTGCTGCTTCTGTGTATTTTCTAAAATACTTATAATAAATATGTGTAGCTTTTGTAGTTAAAAACAATGAAATATAATAAGTAACAAAATAATATAACAAAAATAATCTAATATAACAAAATATTCTTTTTAAGTATAAAAGTAATAACATCTGACCATTAAAAATGCAGAGTATTAAAGCATATTAAGGAAAAATTAAGTATTCCACATCCCAAATTCCTCCAAATCGAATTCCCCCGTAAGGAATCACAAATAACTTTGTTATATTATTGTAAACATTTTTTGTCTAAATATATGTATACTTTTAAAAGTAACTAAAAATATTTTTATTTTAGCTAAAGGAGAAGAGGAGACCACGGTTCAGCAAACTTTTTCTGTAAAGATTTGGATAGTGAATATTTTCAGCTTTGTGGATGGTCTGTTGCAACTACTCAACTCTGCCATTGTAGTGCCAAAGCAGCCGTGAATAATAGGTAAATGAATGAGCTTGGTTATTTTCCAATAAAACTTTATTTACCAAAACAAGCAGTGGGGCAGGCTTGGCCTATGGGCCATGGTTTTCGGGCTCTTGGACTCAGGTGAACAAATAAACAAACCAAAAATGCCAACTTACTGAATTTACTGGCCAAAGAATACAACTTATTCGGTTCCTATTTCATGTTAACATCAGCTACAGTTCAAATGTCCGTGCTTCTGGGTTGCCACATAGTCCTGCTTCCTTTTCAACATCTGCAACACCGAGTTATTCACCTTTCACCTGGGTTCCACATCTCAAGCGCCACCCTACTCACTACTCGCATCCAGGCCACCTGGAGAAGGGCCCCACACCAACCTACCACTTGGTACCACTCACTGATCACATGTCAGGTACAGGGCACTGCACTGCTAATGCAGCCTCATTGTGATTGTGATCAGGGCCCATGTCTCGTTCACCTCTGTATCCGGCACTTGGCACAGTGCCCGGCACACATGGATCACTGATTAGAGCTGAATAAATGGGTGAGCTACAAGCAAAGTACAGATCCAACCTCAGGTACTGTGGTCTGATAGTGAAAAAAGGTGCTAGCACATAGTAGGTGCTCGACAGACATGAGTCTCCTTAGCATTTGTACATAACAATTTCTATAGCAGCAACTACTAATACCACAGTCACGGGTGCTTTGGACAAGTGTTCCTCAAAGTCCTTTGTGAATTTGAATCACTTGGGCTTTGCATTAACATGCGGATTTTGATTCGCTGGTTTTGGGGTAAGGCCTGAACTCTGCATCTCTAACAACTTCCCAGGGGGTGCCAATGCGACTGGCCCAAACGGCAAGATTACAGGAGATTCAAGGCAGAGGTAATGACTGAGCACTGAGGAACTGGAGAAGCTACATGCTTCCCCAAAAGCCTAGGTTATGTGGCCACTGTTCCTTGAGAAGCTTAGTTATGCTAGGTAAGAAAAGAAGCCTATGTCAAGATGGGCCTCACGAGGAACTCCACCTATACAGTCCTTCATGGTCCAGGATTATGTCCTCAGTTTTACAGATCTAGAAACTGAATTTTATCCATCTTTCTGGCATAACTAGATTGTCCTGACCAGAAAACATGCCAGTGGCTTCTACTGAGAAAGAAAAAGTAGGCTAAAATTGGGGCAAGAACTGAGGAAATCAGCCAGGACACATAAGACTATTCTTTCCTATTCTTTCACTCAGAAGAGAGCCCAGCATTTCAAGTGACCAAATCTGAAGGGGCAGAGCAAACTCTGGAAGATGAGGCCCAGCATTGCTACCCCGGGGTTCTATTTGGTAGGAGTAGAGGGACACAAGCCTCCTGGTCTAGAAAACCAAGGCTCTTTGGGTCAGGTGCATGCAGAAGTCAGAACTCAGGGAGGCCCCAGAGTTGTTGAGAGAGACTCTAGGTGCAGGTCCCAGAGAACCAGAAGTGATCCAAAAAGCAGAGACTCAGGCATAGGGCTGGCCAGCAGACTAGCTGTACATTGGAAGCTGTCCCTGATAAGGATAGGCACCCGCGGCCACTGGGACACTCAGCACAGACCCAGAAGACAATTTCCAGATGCACACATTAGTGGGGAAGGAGCTAACATGCCACCACCCCTGAGGCTCCTGGATTCCAGCCTGGCCTTGATGGAGCTTGCCATAGGTAATGACTACTGATGGCTGCTGGAGCTATGATTGCCAAGAGCACTGATACAGAAACCATCAGGTAGTGCTGAGTTGAATCCTGCTACCCCATCTCCAGATTACTGCATAAAATGTGAAAGCCAGTTTATCATGAGAAATGTCATTGCCCATTGTGACAGGCAAGACTTCAGCACATCCTCTTCCTGGTGGAGGAAGCTGAGCTAGGATGCAGAGGTTGTTGGATGGACCAAGTCCTAAGGATCTGCATTGTCCTAGCCATGGTTGTCCCTACACCTGCCAAGCCCCAGAACTCACACCTAAGCCAGGAATGAGCCTCAGGGTCTTGGTTGGTCACCTAGAAAACTCTAACCTTCCCTGTCATCCCTACCCCTCATCACAACCACAAGCCCTGTTTCCATTGCCGTTAACAACCCAATTCTTTTTTATTTCCCCCCATGTTTTCACAGCATATCATGTGTTTCCAACTTCCCCGATTGTTTTTCTTTGGTTACATCTTGAGCTAGATGACTCCTAATTAAGTGCTCTTTAATTTCACCAAAAATAAGCACTGGAAGGAGATTAACATTCAGGAAGGTTGCTGTAAGCATATCCCCCTCTCAGTTGTAATTTGTGGGCTCTTACTATCATTGTTTGGTTAATAAATATTTATTGAGCACTTATTTTATTCTTTAAGCGACCCTACGTACAACGGATCCAAATACCAATAAAATACTCATTTCAGAAGTAGGGGGTTCCTGGTCCAGAGAGGGAGACAATATGTAAACAGGTATAGATAGCATGGATACTGTAGGAAAAATAATGTGGTTTTGTCCAAAGCATGGAGTTCAGAATGGCACAAATGATTCCACACACGCCCCCCCTCCACCCCGTAAGGGCATGCATCGCACCATCGCTGGCAGCCAGGTAGGTGGGTAACCATGTCATAGTTGTTGTTATCTGGCACCATCAGGCACAATCAGGAAAATGTTTGCATCAAAACCTGCAGAAGAGGTGTCTGTAGCTTAGGAGAAAATCCCACAGAGGATAGAAGAGCACTCTTAAGAAATGTGACAACGTCAAGGCACCTGACGGCAGAGAGGATGATGCTGTGTGGAAAACCAGAATTAGAAAGTGACAACAGATAAGAGGGCACTGGTCGTGATGAGCACGGAGAAGTGAATGGAAGTGTGGAATCACTACATTGTACACCTGAGACTAATGTAACGCTGCATGCTAACTATATTGGAACTGAGATTAAGAACTTAATTTTTAAAAAAGTGATGAAAGATAAAAACGTTATGCAATTAGATAGTGGTGATGGTTGCACAACCCTGTGAGTAAACTCAAACCCCCTGAATTGTACGCTTGGAAAAGGGTGAATCTTAGGACTCGGTGTTGTTTTTTTTTAAAGTGGGGAAAACAACTGGGGAAGATCAGAAATGTTCTGGAGGTGGATGGCAGTGATGGGTGCACAACAATATAAATGTCCTTAATGTCTGTGAATTGTACACTTATAAATGTTAAAATGGTAGATTTTATGCTACATCTATTTATCACAATAAAAAATGTGAGAGGAAAGATCCCACTATGAAACTCTCCCACATCCACGCACAAAACTATGTGCTGATCAACCTTCACCTCAAGAGTTCTGTGCAAATGGCATCTATGTGTGAGGGTTTCTATGTATTACAGCTACAGGTGACTTAAGAGTGAAACAAATATAGGAAATTGTGAAATTAATAAAATATAAAGCTAATCATTACTGACTTCTCAAGATAGCCACAAAAGAGGTAGAAGTGGATGCCAGCTATCTGTTGGGGCTAAATCCTAAAATTCTGTGTTGACCACGGTTGCATGGACCAATAGACTCACCTGCTAGAGTATCCCCAGCAGGTGCCGAGGGCAGAGCATCTGGCCCACAGTAGACCCCTTTTACCTCCTCTCAAATGACCGCAGCAGGGGCTGCACGCCGGAGCCTAAAAGCCTCAAAGATCAGAGCAGCAAGTGTGACAGTGACAAAGACCAGGCTTGCGAAGGACCGGTCTCAGGTCTTCCTTCCATAAGCAGAGGACTAACTCCCCATTTTTCCCTCCTCTGCTGGTCCACACAGCCCATCTCTGGACCATCCTTATAGTCAAGTGCAAACATGGCATCTCATTCCCAGTATTACAACAGCAGAGTTTCTCCATCCAGCCTGCACATCCACCAGCCGTGAGCTCCCTACCAAATCAAGCAAGAGCTACAGTGAGAAGGCACAACACTCACCATGGAGACCAAATTTCTCAGTGCCCTAAACACTGAAGATAAACCTTTTTAAATAAATAAGCTAACAAAGGTCAGAGCTCTCTGTTCAAAGTGATCTGTGGGTGATAACTCTTCTCTAGGGACTTTATTGAGCTTGGTTTTCAAAACGTAAGAAATGATAGGAAGGTGTATTGTTAGGCCCCAGTGTGTGACCAGGTCCACAAGCAGCAGTTAGCCTTGGCCCCTAAGCTGTGAACAGTCAGCATCCCAGGCATCAGCCTCGGGCTCACCTGCTAGTACTTCTCCAAGGAAAATATTACCAGGGAAAGATTTTTACTTTCTTTTACTTCACTTCACTTCACTTCACTTCACTTTTCACTTCACTTCCTGTCCCCAGAAACTACTATCAATAGAGCAGATGACCAACCTCAGGTCCTCCTGCGTTCTTTTGAGGCAATAAAATGTTTAGATTGATTCTTACATTTTCACATGTTACTAGAAGACCATTTACAATATCCGTTTCTCATGTCACCCACTAATCTGGCTATACTTTCCTTGTTATTTGTTGATGTGTGATTGAAGCCAGCCAATTTGCCTGTCTCACCTTCACCTGCTTGTCAGAATCTGTATAATGCGTCACTTCAAGATGAGCACCATCTTTCTCCAGGGCAGAGAAGAATGCTCAGACTCCTGTGCTCTGACTGGGCAGCTGGGCTGGAAGACAGGAAAGGGCACAGCAGCTTGCTGACACACAGGGTCCATCCTCCAGGAGAACAGGGCTCCCCTTACTTCCAAACCCAACGCCAGTGAGTTTGGAAGGTTCGAGAGGGTTGGAGACAGAATGGAATCACGGTGAAGAGTTTGGATTTGGAATCTGAGAGACCTACGTCTCTGGTCTGCCATTTACTAGCTGTGTGCCCATGGGTCATCAGTTTAAACTCAGAGCCTCAGCCAGCCTGTAAAATGAGGACAGGAATAATACCCACTTCGCCAAGGGTCTTGTGAAAATTAAACAAGATAAAATGCACATGACACATTATAAACACAAAATGACGTATAACAAGATGAAAAATATCATTGTGGGTGAGTTGGAAGTGGGTAGTTTGATAAGCTTCTCTATCTCCCCAACAGCAAGTGCAGCCGGAAGGATAGGGTTAAGTGGTGTTTTCCAAACTTTTGAACACAATCCCCATAAGAAATACTTTTTATTGTAACCCAAAACACATAACAGACCCATCTATGACTGAAAACGAGTTTTACCCAACAATAATTACTATGCACGACCTAGGAGGCGCTCTGAGACTTGATTCTTTATTAGTCTATTTTGTTTCATTTATTTATTTGTGAAATTTTTCAAACCTATAGAAAAGTTGCAAGAATGAAACAAAAACACTCTTCCCCCAAAACAAAGTTTCCCAGTCTCTGCACCACTGACATCTCAGACCAGATGATTCTTTGTTGTGGGGGCTGTTCTGTGTATTGCAGGATGTTCAACAGTATCTCTGGCCTCTAACCACTAGCTGCAAGTAGCACCCCCACCCCAGTTTTGACAACCAAAAATGTCTCCAGATATTGCCAAATGTCCCCTGGGAGGCAAATCCATCCCCCATTGAAAACCATTGACCTTGCGGCGCCTGGGTGGCGCAGTCGGTTAAGCGTCCGACTTCAGCCAGGTCACGATCTCGCGGTCCGTGAGTTCGAGCCCCGCATCAGGCTCTGGGCTGATGGCTCAGAGCCTGGAGCCTGTTTCCGATTCTGTGTCTCCCTCTCTCTCTGCCCCTCCCCCGTTCATGCTCTGTCTCTCTCTGTCCCAAAAATAAATAAACGTTGAAAAAAAAATTAAAAAAAAAAAAAAAAGAAAACCATTGACCTAGACCTACCAATAATTAAAATCTTACCATTTTATTTTATCTTTCTCTTGCTCATGTACATATATGCTCATGCACATATGCTCAGATGTATTTTTTGGTTGAACTATTTTAAAGTAAATTACGGATATCATGACACTTCTTACTTAAACAGTTGAACACACATCACTTAAGAATAAAGCCATTTCCAGGGTGACTGGGTGGCTCAGGCGGTTAAGCACCCAACTCTTGATTTCAGCTCGGGCACGATCTCATGGTTTGTGAGTTCAAGCTCCAAGTCAGGCTCCCTGCTGGTGGTGCGGAGCCTGCTTGGGAATCTCTCTCTCTCCCTCTCTCTCTGACACTCCTGTGCTTATGCATACTCTCTCTCTCTCTCTCTCTCTCTCTCTCTCTCTCTCTCTCTCTCAAAATATATAAACTTTGAAAAAAAAAGAATAAAACTATTCCCTTACACAACCACAATACCATATTACACCTAAAAAATTAACATTAATTCAGTAATATTGTTTTCTTTTCTCCTTTTTCTATGTTATTTGTAATCCAGTAAATTGGTTTCATGATCCACTTGGATGGGTCACGACCTACAGTTTGAAGCTTAGAACAGGAAGATTACAAAAATGAACATAACTGTCTTCTAAAGATCTTCAAAAACCAGAACAGCAGTCCATCCTTGCCAGTAGGAAAGGTGCACATGAAATCATTGAGCCAAGTGCATATTTACAGGAGTTTCACCAACACACTACTGTTTTTCCCTCCCCAGCAGCCCCACCCTGAAGGAGACCCAGGAGCTCTCCCAGGCGCCGGTGATGTGTGCCCTGGCCTGTCTTCCCAGGGTTGGAGGGGCCTGCCGAGCTGGCACATGGTGGCCTGACCACATCACAGGCCCCAGCTTGGGTTCAGGTTCAGGCAGGCCGCCCACCCCTTCCCTGTTTGCTAAGTTCCTTTCCTTTACCTGCACTGGCTCCAGGAAAGTGGTTACAAGTTGGTCCAGAAATGGCCAACAGGCAAGGGCTGAGACACATGAAGGTGTGTGAGTCACTGGCTGTCTCTGATTCTCCTGACCTTATAAACCTGGCCTTTGTATCCAGCGTCAGGACCCAAAGAGTAGTAGAACTTGGAGACTAATACAACCACATACGGAGGGGGAGCTGGCCACCAGAGCCCCCTGCAGCACACCCCCCGGGAGGTCTGGAAAGATCAGTGAGGACAAGAGTAAAGAAGAGCTTCTCACACAGGCCCTGAGTAGCACTTTCCATTATCCCTGGCAAGGGGCACCCTCTTGTGTTTGCCTTTGCTCTCATTTTCTTATAAGGCCTTGGAACCTGTATAGGTCAGACTTCCTTAAAAGCCAGGAATTTCTCCAGCTTGAAGATTAGAAGTAGGGAGGTTAGATCAACTCTGGTATTAGAAAAGAAAGAAGAACTGACTACGGTCTGAAAAGCCAAGGAAAAACCCCACTGAAACTGACGGTTAAGTCCGGGAGACAGTTGCTATGACAGCAGCTCACCATGCCAAAGAAGACCCCAGAATACAGGTTCCACCTCCCCAAGCCAAGAGTGTTGGAGAGATGCACCACTTGACAGGAAGCACGAGACAAATCGGGAAGTGCAGTGATGAGGCCACAAAAACAAATGAATTATCCCAGAAATGAAGAAATGCCATCCCCAAGGCATCCCCATGTGGCTCCAGTGTATGGGTCCAAGGGTGAAGAAGACATTTCCAAAGCAGGCATCATGGCCAGGATGGTGATCAGAAGCAACCATTGGCCGGAGTGCCACAAATACTCACGGATTGCAAATTGCTTTCACATACCATCATGTGCACAATGCCTTCAAGGCGTTTATCACAATCCAAAATTCTCTCGTGTATTTAGTTAGTTTTCTGTCTGTCTTCCCCACTGGATTACAGGGACATGAGAGCCTTGTCTATTTTGCTCAGCATTGTAACCTCACTTCTGAGAATGACGCCCAGCACATAATAAGCAGCACCCAGAAGGCATCTGAACAGTGAGTGAGCAAATGGGCAGGGGAGCCAGCATATACAGTCTCTCCTCAACTAAAACAAGTCACATACAATCCACCCAGCTTAACAGAGAAGAAAGAAAAGCACAGAGATGTCAAGTTCACCCAACTAATCAGCAGTAAGCCTGGGCCTTTAAATCAGAACTCCTGACCCCAATTCCCACACCGCCTAAAATGAAAAAGACATAAAAACTGTCTTTATCGCTGACTTCTCTCATGCCCTTGGGTCCTACAGATTGGCAGGACTCACAGGACAATCCCAGGGCTGGTGGCTTTGCTTTCATCAGCTTGGGTCTAAAATCAGCAAGACACTCCTCAAACTGAGGGGATATTTCTTTGCACCATTCTCGTAAAGGCACCTCACAGTGAGCCCAGAGCCTGAGAAGTGACTCACTTTTGTCTTCAGCATCCCCTGCAACCCTTACCTCACCCACACAGATGGGCACTTAGCACCCTGTGAATGCTAAAGATGCCCATCTGGGAGCTGACACCCAGAATGATAATCTTCTACATTCAAAATAGTGTTGCTGGTTGGCACTAGAGGAGCTTAATTAGATAATACTGAATTTTAAGAGGCCCAGAGGGACAAAGTGACTCAAACAAGGTCACAAGCAAATTGACCTAGGTAAACTACTTGAATGTGCAGTTAAAGGGAAAACAGAAGGAAGGAAGGAAGGAAGGAAGGAAGGAAGGAAGGAAGGAAGGAAAGAGAGAGAGAGAGAGAGAGAGAGAGAGAGAGAGAGAGAGAAAGAAAGAAAGAAAGAAAGAAAGAAAGAAAGAAAGAAAGGAAGGAAGGAAGGGGCAGAGAGAAGAAGGGAAGGAAGGAAAGGAGGGAAGGAAGGAGAGAGGGAAAAAAATACATCCTGTGGTGTTTCAAGCATCCCATATTAGTATGTGAGAGAAGAAGCATTTAAGGACATTTAGGGACAAGGGGACCATCCTAGAGCCTCGCCCACTACTGGCACCAATGATCATTCCCCTGCCTTCCCCCCTTCCAGCTATGACTTCTTGTCAATTGATCCCACTCCATCTCCTTTAAAAGCACCAAGGATTATGCTGATTTATCATCACAGAACCCAAGTCTCAGATATCACAAGGATGCTGCACAAGAACAAGCTAAAAACAGAACTAAATTCTGTGTCTTCCCTCAAAATTCCTAAAATTGGGCAGTCACAAACAAACGCCCATGCACTTTGCTCCCCCGGCCTCATTCTTGCCACTGCCACCAGCAATTCCCAAAGCCTGGCCTAGAGAGTTACCTACAGATGCTCCCTGGGGATCTACTACAAGCCCAGATATCTGTGGCTGAGCCCTGTGCTGCCCTGGGGCACCCTACCCTGACGGAGAGGTGAGGAGAGGCATCCTCTGTTGATGTCATCTGTCCCAGGCCTTAACTGGTGCTTTACAAACAACATTCAATCTGTCCAACAAGCCTGCAAAAATCCCTTTTTAACAGATGAGGAAATCAAGGCTCAGAAAGACAATTATTGAGAATACAACTAAAAATCTGTCTCTGAAACTACTGCTCGTTTCATTAAACCAAACTCCCAACTCATCATTCTAATTTATTTCAAGCTGAACACACATAGCTCTTCATTCTCCAAAATAAAATGGACTATATTTACTTTAGGCCGGATAATGAAAGCTTTAAAAAAATTAGTCACAAATAATATTAAAATTGCAAATTAAGGTGAAAAGTTCAAGGGCAAATGCTGAGACTTTAATCTCAGTGTAAAGTGTAGCCACGTGGACAGCAGACCCAGCACTTCCACATACTCTCAAGAAGAGCCAGAATGTTATGCTTAATCAAATCCTGCAGTATCCCTGGTCCTCAGCAGGGAGAAAGCAGGCTAGTGTGGCATTAAGTCCTTCATGGTTTATAAGAACAGCCTCCCCGAACCAAGCTGCGACTTAATCAGGCAAAGCATGGCAGAAGGAATAGGAGAACCTGACAAAGCCGCTCATTACAAACTAGAGTGGATTCAAGATTTCCTTTGTATGGAAAGCATTCTTACACTCCGATGTGCTGTTCTGAGTGGGAGAGAAAAAAGGCACAGGGTAAGGGCAAAAGTTCTGGAGTCGAATATAACACGGGGAACATGCATGGGGTGGACCCATCCAGCAAATGTCTTGCTCATCAAAAATAAAAAGCTAACAACCATTGACCCAAAAGATTCCTAACAGATAAGGGAAGGACCACCCAGTGGAGTTTTCACCTACTCAGTGATCCCAGAGACTCACTGAGAGGTTAGCAGGGCTGAAAGATGGTCTCATTCCACTGAAAAGCACCCAAGCTTGAGGCAGACACCAGAATGCAAGTATATTAAGTTGTAGAGAGAAACTCAACTCCATGTGCACCCCAGTCTCCTGTGTTGGTGCCATCTGCATTATTCACTCTCCATGCTAGCTACTTGGGAAGCCAAACCTTAACCTGCAGCGACTTTTTTATTTGCCGTGAGCCATCCACGTCACAAAGACCAGAAACGCTCAATATCTCTTTGATCAGCATTTTCACTGTAGGAACTCCAGGTGTGAAACCGAATTGCGGCAGAAGATGACCTGGCGAACAGGGCATCAGAGCAAAGGTGATTCGATGAATTAAAAGTTAAGTGGCCTCACTTAACCACTGGGAAGAGCCTGGTGCAGGTTGAACACTCAGAGGTGTTTTCCCAAGGAGAACGACAACCCCTTTCCATCCCACTCCTGCAGCTCTACTGAGGCCAGAAGCAGTCTAAGAGAGCTTAGTGAAATTCCTCTCCCCTGTGCAAAGCAAGGACCACACCACTAGCATTTGTCTTCCTCTATGGCTGAATAATCCTGCTTTGAGAACTACTCTTTCCCCAGATACGTGGTCATTTGTTCTGGCTACAGTCAAGTGCCACGGGCCTGGGTGCCCTCTTGTCTCCCTCTTTCTAATAGCTTGTTTATCCCACTCTCACCCAACACCTACGCTTCCCACAGAGCTCATTTAACTTCCTAAATTCAGGGTGCAGGTTAGCCCCCCAGGTACTGATAAGAGTATTCTCACACAGAAGGAGAATCTGAAGCAACTTTTGAAAAATGCATTTGGGACTTGATCCATCCAGATTATCACAGCAAAGCTCCTGTAGTTTACCACCTTGCCTAGGAGGTGTCTTGAATGAAATGCTTCAGTGCTACATTAATTAAGCTGCAGGTTTGGCTACTTCAGGAAAAAAACCAAAACAATCATGGTTTAAACAAGACAGAATGTCATTTCTCTTTTAGGTAACAATCTGAATACACACAATCTAGGGCTCACCCCATGGCACCCTTTGGGACGAGGGCTTTTTATTTTGTTGCTATTCCAGTCACAGGCATAGTCTTATGTGCACCATCTAGGATGTCTCCTGGTAGTTCCACACCTCTGTCACTAGTGGCGGGACAGAGGGTGGTGGGAGTTCAAGGTAAGCTTCCTCCCTTTAAAGGCATGACCTGGAAGTCACACACATCATGGCCACACATACATCCCAGCTGCAGGACAAACTAGTCTTACCATAGCCTTTATGTAAAAATGAGACAATTGCTATTGTCTCTGCCCAGTTACTATTCTTTCTCCTTTCCCCATCCCCATTGCTTTCCATTTAAAGTCCCACAACTCCTTAATGAGAATTGGTATAACCTACCGTATAAAATTAAATTAGAAATAAGCTGACTTATTGAGAACAGAAAAGTCACATGGGTTCAGACATTACTTTAATAAATCAAATTCGGCATCTGTACAGTATCATTCTAAAGTTCGAGACTAGGGGCTTTCTTCAACTAATACTTGGGTGTGGGGAGCACATTTGCTTGAGACATGGTTTCACGTGAGGGGAAGAGTAGTGAGCAGGAAAAGGAGATTGGAGTTCCACTGGGAAGGGCCCTGCACGGACAGACTAAGGAGACTGCTTTCTGTCTTCATGCTGGATTCTCATCTTTGTGCACGTGTTCAGGTTTACAGAACTTAATTAATTGTGTTTCTCTGTAAGTAACTGAGGGTACACAGCACTGGGCTCTCATAGACAGAATCTATGGATCATATTTGTTTCTGAACGAGGGTCAGCTCTATGCTCAGCTGTCGGGGCCTAAAGCCTATAACCTGACTGCCTATTACAGGCCAGCTCCATTACCATGCTTCCTCCATCCTCCCCCCATTATCGGTGAAATGTCCTGTCCTGTTTTTAGCTGAAAAGGCAATCTCTGAGCTCTTGAAAAATAAATGAAATGAAAATGAGATATAATTATGTATGGTTGCAACCATAACCACAGGGTTGGTCGGTATAAATGTTGCAATATTTTACTGGTCAGCTTCTGATCCACCACATGAAACATTTTTTAAATTTCAAACACTTCTCCTCACCTCTATTGACTACATAATCATTCAAACCATTGTTCCCTATGGACAAGGGTGTGTGTGTGTGTGTGTGTGTGTGTGTGTGTGTGTGTGCGTGCGCGCTGCAGTGTCTGGATAGAAGGGAGGGGTTTAATTAACATATCGTTGCCTTCTGTTAAGGAAGAGGGGGCATTTATAGTCAGGTGCTTTAATATTAGTTCCAGCTCATTTTTCTTGCCTAGAACACCTCACTTAATAATTAGCTCAGTTCTCTGTGGCTTCATATATAAACATGCCACATTTCAAAGTACATGAAACAAGAGTAGTAAAATGTCTACGCAGTTTGAGGAAACTGAATTCCCAAATTTTATTCTCTGGGCCCTATTGGGTTCCATTAGCCTCAGGTGTTCTTTCAACAACAACAAAAATTGTCCCTCCCCATTGCAAAATCTATCTAATAAAAACGTTTAACCAAAGAATAGAGAAAACGAGCTCCGGCAGATGAGAGAGAGAGAGAGAGAGAGAGAGAGAGAGAGAGAGAGAGAGAGGTGCCTGGGTGGCTCAGTCCATTAAGCGTCCAACTTCGGCTCAGATCAAGATCTCGCAGTTTGTGAGTTCAAGCCCCACGTTAGGATCTCTGCTGTCAGCGCAGAGCCCCCTTAGGATCTTCTGTCTCCCCTTCTCTCTCTGCCCTTCCCCTGCTCATGTTCCCTCTCTCCCTCTCTCTCAAAAATAAATAAACATTTAAAAAAAATTTTTAAAGAAAGAAAGGGAGAGAGAAAGGAAGGAGGGAGGGAGGGAGGAAGGAATAGATGAGGTTCCCCATAAAAACCAAGCTTGAAGCCTCTCCCCGTGAGTACAAATATCACCCTCCCCTCCCATAGTAGCTTCTGAAAATATCCATCTCTCTTTCAAATGCAAACTGTGCAGCCTTTCTTTCAAAAACTATTCCTCCACAAATAACACATGTGCTTGGAGTTGGTCAACAAAATAGATCATTTCTGGGTTGGCCAGCCCATATTTGAAGAATCTGCAGACTGGAAAGACCCTGGAGGCCTAAGGGGGGTACTTCTGCCCCAAGGAAAGATGGAATCCAAGCCAGGGATTCTTGGCCCCTTTTTAATAGCACATAGAAACCTCAGAGTGTTAGAAGGGAAAAGAAAACAAACAGCTGAAAAATCGACTTTTTCTTTCCCCCTCTTTAGATTTTTTTGAGTTAAAAAAAAATCATCCAATGTTTTGCAAGATCGTTAGACCTCTAAACATACCAATTCATAATTTTATGAGCAAATCAACTTGCTTGTCACCCAGGAATATATTCTTAAACTAACAATGACATGTTGGAGCTGTAAACTAGACGTGGTTTTTTTTTATGTTGTGCACATTCAGATTTTCCTAAATTTTACACATCTAGCAATACCTCACATTGTTTCCAGTTTTGCAACATCCATTCAATAAAAATGTACTGAGGTCCAGCAACGTGCCAGGTACCATGCCAGAGTGTGAGGATAACACAGGGATCTGCCCTCATAAAACTTACAGTCAAACAGAAGAGACGGGCTTTAAGCAATCATTGTACGAAGAATTCAGGCGTTTCTGCCACTGATATCAAATCCCAAATCACTCTGAAGCTGCTCCGAACACGTCACTGCCACGGGAGACCTCTCTTAGGGAGGCGGCACCTCCCCCAGGCGTGCAGACAGGCGAAGGTGTGGAACAAGTGCGCTCGCGCACCACCGCAAGCCACACCCATTTCCCTCCGCCCGCCCCCGTCGTTTCGGGGCAGCCGCCCAGCTGCAGCGGCCAACCGACGTCTCTGTGCCTCCAGGCTTCCTCTGCCTGCCGCAGCTTGCTCTACCGGATCAGTAACACCCGCCGCTGCCACCAGCGGCGCCCTCAAGCAGTGACTGACAGGAGTTGGTGTATAAATGCCCCAGCAGCCTTGCCTCTTGGGGAGCTTCTGTAGAAGGTACATGTTCTGCACTGGCCTCCACTGTTCCTGAAGAAGGTCTAGCTCCCTTTACACATTCGGGTAACTTGCTTGATAAAGCACACTTGCTGGCTGCCTTCCGCCTCCCATCTCACTCCCTCACTCTCCTATAGTCCTTTCCAGGAACCATCTCCGCAATAATGTACTTGCACTCAAATCCTTGCTTCAGGGTCCGCCCTTAAGAGGTAGCAAAGAGCCTGCCTGCAGCATGTTCCTTTATTAAATGAGTCGTCACTTCACAGCAGCTACTGAGCCCCAACTGCTTCATGGTTCTTGGTGAATTTACTCATTTTCAGTCTCTTTAAGGAAAGAAAGGTGGGAGCGTCTCCTATGCACGGGGAGTCTTTCGAGTCAAGGGCACTTGTTCCTCTGAGCCACCATGTCATGAAGTTTGCCGTCAAAGCCACACAAAATCTCTTCTCTCTGCCCTGACACCTATTTCCTGTTGTTCTGTGCCCTGGTGAACAGAGGCCTAGAAGGGGGAGAAGATGGGATTGGGGTGGAATAGGCCATTGGAGTGCCCTCTCTACAATAGGAAAGGGACAAATCAGTCCAAAAATAGCATTTTGGAGTGACACAGGAACAAACTACTTTCCACGAAGGCCATGAGGCATCAGCATTCTCCATTCCTGTTTGGAATTCACAAGATCTAACGACATTTCTGTTGTTTGCATACACCAAGAAGCCACCAAAGCCCTCCACTCCGTTGTTGATTTTAGGATGTCCAACTTCGCAAGAGTCGGAAACAGTTCAATCAGTTTAACTCAGAGGAGGGGATTTAGGAAGGATGCAGGGGAATCTCACGAATTAGCCGAGCTGGAGAAGAGTGATGGGGCCTTGGGAGTTAGAAACCGCTCCCAATGGACTCTGCCCCTTTTCTCTGCTGCTTTCTGTAAACCGACTTAAAGCTTCTCTCTCATTAAAGACTGTTTTTCTCCAAGTTTTCTCCACATTGTTATAAGCAACAAAATCTATATGCTTTCAGGAGAAAGGGATGGATGTTTGAAAGTGCCTAGTTGTCCTCAGACATTCAGCTGGCATGCACCCACATCTTCTTACTGGCTGCTCACAGCCACTTCTATTCTGACTGGTCACAGCATCCACTCAGGTGGAGTCAGTGCCCAGCTGTGCCACGTACTAGGTAAGGGTGAGCTCACAAAATCATTGTGAGTGTGGAGTAACAGGCTTTAGACTGAGCTTCCTAGAGCAACTCCCAGAACCCAGCAAAAGACCTGACCTGATATTGGGGTTGGAACTGCTACCAGCCCCAGAGCCACTCTGGCTCCCCCATCCATCAGTGCCATCAAGATGGAGCCCACTTAGCCAAACCACTTACTCACATAATTCCTAAAGTCCCACATGGGTTTATCTGGTCGGGATGATCTACACCACCATTGTAAGTATGCCCTTTCTGCAGAGGAAGCTGGGAAGTGCAATTTGGTTTGTTTGATCATGGTTTTTGGAACCTACCTTGAGGTGGCAAGATTCATAAAATACGGCACATCAAAATATGGAAATATTCACAAGATTTGGGCAGCCACACATGATAGATGTCCATTATAACCCACAAGGCAGAAAAAAAAAAAGGCCACAAATTATACAGCTCATAGCGTCAACCACCGAAGAAAGACTAGGCTCCAGGAAACAGATCATTGGCCCAAACCATCAAGTGCCCCTCTGAGACAGTCATAGGGCCACGGAAGAACATGCATGCTTCTGAGGAAGCATGTATATAGTATATAAAGGGGGTTAGAGGGTGGGAGATGGATGAGGGACAGCAGTCTGAAAAACAGAGGTTTGAGGTCATTCAGAATAATAAGTAATCCCAAGATTAGTTGAATACTATATAAGGGATTGTTGACGGATTCAAATTCAAAAATATTTCAGTCAGCTGGGTGTCAACAAATATGAATCTCCCAATTAAAGGCAAACACTGGGGAGTAGAGCACAAATGAAAAATAAATACATGCAAAGAAGCTAATCATTAGTCATTAGGGAGATTCAAATTAAAGCCACAAGAAGACCTCACTACACACCCATTAAAATGACTAAGATCAAACAGCCAAATATTGGTGAGGATGCGGAATAACAAACTGTCATACTTTGCTGGTGGGAGTACAGATACTTTAAAAAATAATATGCTGTACAAACTCCCAGTTATAAACTAAGTCACAGGGATGAAAAGGACTGCATTGGGAATATAGTCAATAATATTGCAATAACTGTTGTGTGATGACAGACGGTAACTACACTTATCACGGTGAGCATTTCACAATGTGTGTATAAATGTCAAATCACTGTTACACACCTAAAACTAATATAATATTGTCGGCCAACTACACTTCCATTAAAAGAATAAGTTTTTAAAAAAATTTTTAAATGTAAAACAGTATGACTATTTCTCATAAACTTAAATATACACTCACCATGCGGCCTAACAATTCCACCTCTAAGAGAAATGAAAGCATATGTCCGTACAAAAACATATATGTGAATATGCATACATAGCAGCTTCACTCATGATAATCATAACTGGAACGAGTCCAGATGGCCACCATCTGGTGAACTGATAAACAAATGGTGGTATGTCCATACCATGGAGCACTACTCAGCAATGAAAAGGAATGAACTCCTGATACACACTGCAACATGGATGAATCCTAAATGCATTATGCCAATGAAAGAAGCCAGTCTCAAAAGGCTACAAACTGCATCTCTATTATAAGGGATTCTTTTTAACAGGCAGAACTATGGTGACAGTGGTGGTCAGGAGCCGAGAGGTGAGGGAAAGGGATGGACTACAAATGGGAAAGAAGGAACGTTAGGGAGTGATGGACACGTTCTATACCTTGATTTTGATGGTAGCTATGCAGGTATGTATACGTGTATCAAAACTCATTAAATTGTGCACCTGAGACGGGCGAATTTTATGGTATGTAAATGATACTTTTTTTAATGTTTTATTGTTTTGAGAGAGTGCAAACACAGGGAGGGGCAGAAAGAGAGAGGGACACAGGATCTGAAGCAGGCAGCCGACAGCGAGGAGCCTGATGCGGGGCTCAAACTCAAAAATCTCAAGATCACAACCTGAGCCAAAGTCCGAAGCTCAGCCGACTGAGCCACCCAGGCACCCTGGTGTTATATAAATTATACTTCAAGAAAGCTGACAAAAAAAAACAGCTCTCCTTTTCCTGACCTTTCCGAAGTCATCCTGTTCCTGCCTGTGCTGTGTGTACAGTATAAGGTATCCTTGGTTGTGGTTGGTTGTGGTTTTTTCCAATTGTTATTCCAGTCCTTAATCTTTCCAGCTAAAATGCAAATTCTCTGAGGGGAGGGAATTATTGAAAACTGACCTAAGCCAATTTGGTTACACACAACATTGCTTGTTTTTTTTTTTTTTGTGGAAACAGTAGCCACTGAAGAAGTTAGAGGTGGGTGAGGATTCACTGCTTCCCCACACCCTCCCCATCCCGTTACATTGATGGGAGACCTCAAACCAAACTCTGCCACACATACACACATTTACTAAAAAACAACTTAATAACAAGCAAACACAAAGCCATTCATAAACCCTGTTCAATAAGCCCTGTGAAGTTAGCTTGCTACCCTTTGAAGTGCTTTGACCACCACCTCACATGAAAGATTCATCTGAGAAAGACAAGACAGCATTCCAGAAACAAGATTCTGCTACCTGCACAGGTGGCATTAGGTAACCAGACATCTTCCTAAAACAGCGGCTGGATATAAGACCATTTAAGGATCAAGTGCCTGTTGCCTGCTCTAAGGATGCAGGCTGCACGCTGTAATCGATTCTTCTCCCCTGTTTATGCAAATGGCTCTGAAACATTTTAGCCCATCTACACACGCATCTCAAATATACTCAATTCATCAAACTGAGGCCCACTTTTATTATGCAGGCTACTAGCTACTACTTTCACCAATATAACCCCTTTTTGACATTCACTATTAGTGCTTTAGTAGCCGCCTGAACTTCCTGATTGTTACGAACCTGGCTGTGTCCTGGACTGTGTGTTCGTCTTTCTTTCTTTCTTTCTTTCTTTCTTTCTTTCTTTCTTTCTTTCT